>NW_007258870.1:406797-511640 GCF_000164805.1 Carlito syrichta | reverse complement strand
CAATCTCCCTACTGGGAATATGCCCTGAAGAATTCAAATCACTCTATAAAAAAGATACCTACACATGCATGTTTATTGCAGCATTGTTCACAATGGACTCAGTTTTGGTGCACCCTCTGTGATTTTCAACACAGAGTGATTCTGTTAAACTAAGGCAGATGATCTCTCTGCTTACAACCCTGCAGAAGTACCTCATTTACTCAGAGTGAAAAAAATCCTTACAATCCCTCTCACCTCAATGCCTTTTACTCTTTCATTCCAACTTCCTAAACTTCTTTAGAACAGGTGCCTCAGGATCTTTGCATTTTCTGTTATTTCTTCTTGGGCCACTCTTCCCCAAAATATCCAATGACTGGCAAATTTAACTCATCTAGATCTTTAGGCCCTATTCTCAGTGAGGTTTTCCATGATGACACTACTTAAAATAGCACCACTTCACTTACCATTTGTAGGTAAAATAATAATAATAATAATAATAATTTTTTTGGTATCCATCAAGAAGATAGGTTGAAATCTCTTGATACCTGTGAATATGACTTTATTTGGAAATAGTCTTTTTGAATGTAATCAAGTTAAAATGAGGTCATACTGAATTAAGGTGGGCCCTAGACCCATTTCCTATTTTCTTTTTCAGTATTTTTCTCTTCATAGTACTTATTACCATCTCTATCGATTTTCTATGGCTGCTAAAAAAATAAGCACGAACTAGGAGACTTCAAACAAAATAAATCTGTTGTCTCACATGTTCTGGAGACCAGAAATCTGAAATTGAAGAGCCATCAGGGTTGGTTCCTTCTGGAGGCTCTGAGGGAGAATATGTTCTATGCCTCTTCTCTGCCCTAACTTATGGTGGTCACCAGTGATCCTTGGTGCTCCTTGGCTTGTATATGTATGACTCAACCCCTTTCTCCATTACCACAGGGCCTTCTTTCTTATTTGTGTGGATTTCTGTGTCTTTACATGGCCTTAAAAAAAAAAATTTATAACGACACCATTTATTGGATTTAGACCCCACTTTAGTCCAGTATGACCTCATTTTAACTTGATTACATCCAAAGAGACTATTTCCAAATAAAGTCACATTCACAGCTATCAGGAGACTTCAACTTATCTTTTTGGTGGAAACAATCAACCCAAAGCACTATATGACATGCAACATATTTTTACTTTATTGTCTTTTTCTTCATACAAGAATGCAAACTCTAAGAAAGAGATTTTTGTCTAATTTTTTTCACCACTATACCTGGATGGGATGTACCCTCTAAAGACTCTTTGAATGACTGAAATTCCCCTGCAAATTCCTCATGACAAAGAGGGTAAAGTTCTGCTCACTAGATACAATATTCATGATATTGGATAAACCAGTCCTCACTGAAGTTTGTACTACAAGCCCTCCTCACTTCCCTAAGTATCTACCATTTCTACCAAAGTGAACTCCTGACTCTTCCTCAGACAAACACTCTCACAAGTCCCTTTATTTGCTCTTTCTCTCCTTTCTTCCCCTAGACACTCTTTTCCTTTATAGCATACATTTCTCTGTTAAAATCTTGCACATCCTCCTAAGATCAGCTCAGTTTTTTCTCTAGATCCCTCCAAGATGTTTTTTGGTCCGTTAGAAACCTTATCATTTTAGCAGATGAATATATTGCTTTTTTTTTTATCATGACAACTTGATCTTCCCTATTAAACTGAGAGATCCTTCAGGAAAGAATTGATGCCTTCCTTTTGTCTCCATCTCCACTCCAACTTCTAGCAACTTTCCAGTGCTTGGAATGAACTAGCTGCATGCTAAATGCCTGTAGACAGAATGAAAGAAGCAAGGTAGATTTGTCCTCTTAAGCTTTGAAATAACAGCAAATATAATTTTGGCCAGTGGGTCCCAGAACATATGTACCACAGAGTCAACAAATAAGTAGGTGGGAAAGATGAGGTTTCCAACTAAGGCTTTTTGGAAGTTACTATAAACAAGTGTCTTCCAGGAAAGGCCTTAGTCATAGGCTGAGAGTGCAGAGATTAGCACAGGTGCACCCAAAATAGACTGTTAAGGAGGACAAAAAAGGGACTTGTCTATCCAAGCTGTCTATCAGCTAATGCCAGTTCAATAAGTGGAGGGGAGGATCCCCCCACAGCCACCTGCATCATCTCCAAGGGCTCATCCCTTAGAGCCATTTTTAGAGCATTGTGGGTAAATTTAGCAGTGGTTTTAGACCCAGATGAGACTGAGTGGCTATAAAAACTGCACCTACCAACTGTAAAAAAAAAAAAAAAATTTCCTGAAGTAACAATTCCCTCCTCCCCAAATAACTAAAAAGTGCAACTGATTGTATCTCATTTTTAAGCAGTGCTCAACAGAATTTTAAAACCACTCTGTTAGAATCACTTGAGTACTTTTAAAAAATCTAAATCCTGGGTCCCATCTAAGATCCCCTTGAATCAGATCTTTGTGGTAGGGCCCTAGAATATGCATTGAACACAGGATCCCAGGAAAAGATGACACATTCTCATATTTAAGGACTCCTACATCAAAGGAACCCATTCCAAAGTTCAACTATATGATTTATCATGGTCAACCATTGTAATGGCTAATTTTATGTGCCAACTGGACTGAGCTAAGGGATGCCTAGATAGCTGGTAAGACATTCTACCTGTGTGTGTCTGTGAAGTTGTTTCTGGAAGAGATTGGCATTTCAATCAGTGGAACTATGGAAAAAGTCCACACAGGAATGGGCCAGCATTATGCAACCCATTGAGGGCCCAAATAGAACAAAAAGGGAAAGGAAGGGTAAATTTGCTCTCTCTGTTTGAACTGGGATATTCATCTTCTCCTGCCCTCAGATTTTGGTGCACCTGGTTCTCAGGCCTTTTGACTAGGACCTCAACTTATATCATCTGCTCCCCTACCCCCACTGTATCCTCCAATTTCAGGCCTTTGGACTCGGATTGAATTAACACTACCAGCTTCCCAGTCTCTCCAGCTTGCTGAGAGGAGGTCATGAGAATTCTTGGCTTCCATATCATGTAAACCAATTCCTAGAGTAAATCTCCTCACACATATATCCTATTGGTTCTGTTTCTGTAGATAACTCTGACTAATACAGCCCCATCTTGAAAAAACTGAAAAGATTGAAAGAAATAGCAGGTCTTTGGATAGAGTTTTTCTCGCCTTCAAGTTGGGGTGTTTCTAAATACTCATTCTCATTAAAAGAACTGTTCTTTTTTTTTTTTGAGTTGGAGTCTCACTCTGTCGCCCAGACTGGAGTGCAGTGGTGGCTCCCGGCTACCACAGCCTTGACCTGCTGGGCTCTAGCGATCCTTCCGCCTCAGGCTTCGGAGTAGCTGGAACTACGGGTTCCCGCTACCACGCCTGGCTAGAACTGTTCTTAAAGAGCAGGCACCCCCAAAGAAGCCTTCAGCCCAAGGCAAGCAGGCCTTCAGGGATGAAACACAGAATGCAAGCAAGTGGTAGTTCTTGAGAACTTGTTAGCTGTCATACCCAAAGGCAGGCAGGGACTCTGGACAGCTATTCTGTATGCATTTTAGCAAGCCAGAACTAAATGTAAATTTCAGAAACAGCGTAGTATAATGGAAACAGCAAGGTCTTTGGAAGAAGAAAGAAAAATGTTGGGATCCTTTTTCTATCTGTTACTTCTGGCTAGGTTAATCTGGGTAAGTTATGCCTCAGTTTCCTCATCTACATAATGGGGACAACAGCACCACTTGGCTAGCTTGTTGTGAAGACTAAGTGAAAAAAAGTATTTGAGAGCCCCCTGCATGAAACTCGACACTTGAGATGTCCCTGAAATCTTCTGGATTCCTTTCCCTTGTACCCAATAAGGAATTATCAGAAATTGGCATTGATTTTAAAATAAAAAGAAAAAAAAGAAGAAAAAAAGGAAATGGGGAGGCAGGGAGGGAGGGGAAGGGAGGGAAGAAGTAACAAAAGAAGAAAGAAAGGGGAAAAAAAAGATATAGAAAAAAAAGAAAGTTAACTTTGTCCAACTTGGCAGATATAATAAGCTACCTGCAAATAGAATGTTTCACTGAACATTTAAATTAAGATCTTTAAAGAGGATATCATGCCATTGTAGATTGCTCCAAATAACTAAACAGTAGAATAAGGACTACTTTTGTAGTTCGGAGTGAAATAATATGAAAGTAAACATTGGAAGCCTCTTAAAACACCCTAAATTGTTTTTCCTTCCTCCAAATGTCAAAATACCTGTCTCGACAGATATTTTAAAATTGCATTACTCTTTCAAGATTCTTCTACCCCTGTGTCTCATATAGGAATAAAAGAAATAAGTTAGCTGGAAATGGCACAATTTTTGGTGGGGATGGAAGTGGAATTTAAATAAATTTCAATTTGACATCTTCTAGATCTTGGTAGATATTAGTATGTTTTGCCAATGAGTTTTGTAGAAAGAGAGAGAAGAATAATCTTTTAGTGTGTTCTTTTATTCCCATTATCTGTTGCTACATAACAGATCATCTCAAAATTCAGTGGCTTAAAATAGTGATTTGTTATCATCACTCATGGTTTGATGGATTGGCTGAGATAGCTGGTGACTCTCACTTGGGATCTTTTATGTGGCTGCAGTCTGAGGATACAGTTATCCAAAGGCTTTCTGGGATGGATGTCCAAGATGGCTCACTCCCAAGACTGCCAATTGCTTTTAGAAGCTGGCTGGGAGCTCAGCTTGGGTTGTCAACCAGAATACCAACACATGGTCTCTCCAGGTGGCCTAAGCTTCCTGGGCATAGTGGCTGGATTCTGAAAAAGGAGTTGGGGGTGGGGGGCAGTGGAGCAAGAGTGAGCATTTCAAGTGACTCAGGAGGAGATTGCAAAGCTTCTGATAACCTAGACTTAGAAGTTATGTGGTGTCACTTCTATCACATTCTACTGATTACATAAGGCTAGTCAAAAGTCAAGTGCACAAGAACTTGAATATACAAGGGCGAGACTACTGGGAGGCATGATTCATTGGCAGGGGGATGGTGGTGGTGGTGGTGGTGGTGGCATCTTTGGAGACCAGCTGTTGCATTTTCTTACTTTCCAATTAAACTTTGCTTCAAGAAGCATTTCTACCTTTACATGATCAATAGTAGGATCATTTACCATTTACTACAAATTTCAAATGGAAGTTTCACGTGCGTGCAAGAAAACAAGGCAACTATCAAAGGCAACAAAATGTATGACCAAACATTCCCTGCTAAAGGGTCTGTGAAAGCTCTTTCACTAGCTAGAGGTCCCCTAGAGACATCATGCTTTGAAAGCCTTGATCTCAATCTCTAGAAAGAAAGACAGTTGGAGTCTCTCAGTTTCTAAGCCATTCTGGGAAAGTAGGTTGGTACAGATAATCCATTTACATTGATTATCTTGGGCAGTTCAATTCTCCTAGTTTCTGCATTTGGAGAAAAAGGAGGAAGTAAAACTAGATTTTAAGGGTGCTTCTCTTCTGACATTCCATTCATGAGCCAATGGTTTAGGATTTTGCAGAGTTTCACAGAGTAGAACATTCCAGTTAATTTATGGTTGCTGTAATACATTCCATTTAATAATCCCCTTCTTGTCTGTGTTTTGGTTCATTCATAAGGATAGAGTAGGCAGGATGAGTAGAATTCTATCCTATCACAGAATGAAGCTGAGTGAAGACTGTAGACCATGGTGTCTGCAGATGCTGGGCTTGAGTCATGGGCTTCTGAAATTCATAAGTTTGGACCTGTTACCATTTGCTCAATATTTCTGATCCTTGGTTTTCTCACTGGTAAAAAATATCAAGCCCACAATTTTGTTGGAAGGAACAATGGAGCTAAACTTTAAGACTCTATCCTAGGTTTTCCTACCACTGGACCATTTTTGTTGCTGATTTTTGCCTTTTTAATCTCATTTGAATGACAATAGTTATTGTATACTTGGCATACTTGTAACTTTTAGTTACCATACATCTCTTTAAGAAGTAGTCAGGGTGTGAATAATACATCTCAATTAAAAAAAAAGGAGTGAACAGGAGTTTGAAGTAAATCAAGTCTGTTTGAAAATTTGGACTCAAACCATAGTTTCAAACAGATTCAACAATATTTATTGAGTCACTAGCATACTTAAGGCACAGTGTTAGGCTCCAGAGAAGACACGATTCATATTTGGTCCCTGCATCTGAAGCTGCTTTCACTCTACTTATCCAGAGGTTGCTTAATCTGGAGCCAGTTGACAGTTATGCTGGGAGAACAGACCAAATCTGCCTGCCTGTCAAGGACAGAATTAAAAACTTGTTTCTGCTCAGTGCACAACAGATGGCTCGGAAAGAGTCCTCCAAACCAAACACTGCAAACAAGGCTATTTGTGCTCTTTTTAAAAGGTTTTTATAAGTAGGTCAACAATAGTTCAGGAAAGATGAATTTCTGCATCTTAAAAAACTATTTTGATTGACAAAAACACAAACAGCAGTAAGGACAAATAAGAGACAACAATGATTACCTTTGGTAGCTAAAACAAAGGGAAAGAACCCAAAACAATCACATATACTACTACTCATTAATTATCACTGAGATACTAAGGACTCACCTGAACAAAGTGTGGTGTGGGGATAAATGTGGTGTGTGTGGGGGGAGAGGGGCTGCTGGTGGTGAATAATTAGGCTCTTAGGAACTCACAAAGGGGGGGGGGATGAGATAGATACCTAAATAGCTATAGTTCAAGGGAGAAAGTGCTAAGCACTAAAAAAGTCCAGAGTTCTAAGGAATGAGAAATGTCACCAGTAAGGTAACATGAGGATGACTTGAAGGGGAGGTCACGCTTCGGGCTGGCCTTGAAACAGAGGTGGAACAGTTAGCAATTTGATTCAGATGAATCATAGAGTTTGTGAATGGAAAAAGTGGAAGAAAAGTCTGGAAAGAAGGTTGAGGCCAGACTCCAGAGCATTTTTGATAATTTTTTCTGTTTTTTTAATAGAAAGTTTTCAAAAACTTTTTTATTTTAAAGATGTAGGGTACAATTCAGGATTAGGTATATAAGTGGTTAGTGTACAGTTAAAATTTAGGCCTCCCTTTGGTCCCCACTGCTTGGTTTGAGATTAGGTATCCTTATGGATGTTGTGTCCTCCCCATCACCCACCCCACATTTTTTATATTAATCTAAAGGGTTTACATTTCATTTGGAAAGTGTTATCAGAGGAGAATGTATTCAGCTGCAAATGCTGGAGAAAGACAACAGACAATGGTTTAAATGAGAAGGAAATTGGTTTATTCCCTGCAACAAGAAGTCAGGAGGCAAGCAGTCGAGGGCTGTGGTAGGGTGACTCAAGATGCCATGGGAGACTCAGGCTCTTTCCATTGCCCTGCCCTGTCATCCGCCACCGGTAGCTTTCATCCTCATAATGGAAACACAGCTGCTCCCATTCCAACCCCATGTCTACACTATAGGCCCAAAAAAGGTTTAAAGGTAAAGAGACATACCAGTCAATCCCCTCCCAAGACTTTCACTTAATCTCATCAGGTAGGAATGTGTCAGGCCATCCCTACGTACATGAGAGGGCGGGAAATTGAGAATTTTATGTTTTCTAACTCAGTGGTAAGGAAAGCTAAGGGAAAATATAATTATGAGTACCTTCTGAGAAAATAGTTTATAGTGTCTGCCATATAACTATGATGGGTTTTTTGAGTGGGAGAATGATGGAAGTTGTGCTTCTTGACAATTAATGTGGCTATGATACATAACTGGATGAGAACTTAAGGTTCAGAGAGATTAAATGATAGATTCATAGTCATAGATGAGTAAGTGGTGGAATTGGGATTTGAACTCATGCTATTGGTTCCTGGGCTCTTTCTACCCATCTCTCAAAGCTGCATAGGACATTTAACAGAGCTATCTCTTGGTTTTTTTTATTTTTTTTATTTTTTTGAGTTGGAGTCTCACTGTCGCCCAGACTGGAGTGCAGTGGCCGCTCCCGGCCACCGCAGCCTCGACCTGCTGGGATCCGGCGATCCTTCCGCCTCAGCCTTCCAAGTAGCCAGAGTTACAGGCATGCACTACCACGCCCGGCTGATTTTTTGATTTACTGTAGAGATGAGGTCTCGCTGCCCAGGTGGGTCTCGAACCCGCGGGTTCAGACAATTCACTCACCTCAGTCTCCCAAAGGTGCGGGATTACAGGCTGAGCCATCAAGCCTGGCTAGAGCTATCTCTTATATGGAGCCATATCCATAAACACCAAAGCTATGAAGCCAGCAATTCATTTATTCCTTCAATTGTGCATTAACTATATCTACTGCTGTTTTGTAAATAACTCTAGGAGAGACTGTAATAAAAAGAATGAGAGTTCAGAGAAAGATGAAGATAGGTTCAAATCCCAGCCATTTTTTCTTGCCAATAGTGTGACTTTGGGTTAGTCACATACATTCTCTTAACTTTAATATCCTGAGGGGAATAACAATGGCAGAACTGTGTAAAATCGGATAATATGGTTATGGCAAACCGATGACCAACGTGGGTTAGTTGGTCCAACTTCCAATCTCAATTTCTTTTCCCTAGACAATTGCAGCCAGGGTAATTTTACATTACTATTCTGACCAATCAGAAACAGGTGGGGCCAGCTATAGTTTCTGGAATGCTTTTACTTCTCTGGTATAGGTTCTTTCCATTTCTACTTCTTTCTTCCTGCTAGTAGGCGTGATAGCTGGAGTTACTGCAGCCATCTCGAAGCAATGAGAAAAAGGTCACGTGAGTACCAGAGGCTTCATTTTGAATAATATTGAACAATTGGACCAGCACCAGCAGCTACCAACCCCCAGACCTGTCATTATGTGACAAAAATGAACTACTTGTTTAAGACACTATGGTTTTGTTTTCTACTATTTTCAGTTAAAAACACTTAAAATTGGTGCAGTATATAAAAGCACTTGGTACCTAGTTTACACTCAATACATGATGGTTATTATTACCAGTCATCAATATTATTATTACTATAAGAGTTATATAAAAATCAAGCTACATGGCCAGGCCATGTTTTCTTATGCTTTGGCCCACTCCCCTACCTTGGGAGATGTCTCCTCTTTTCTCTCTCTCTCTAATTTACTTTCTAAGTAACTATATTTTCCATTCTAAAAAAAAAAATCGAGCTACAGGCTAACTTGCAGGTGAAAACTATCATCAAAATCCATAAATAAATGTGTGATAACCTCATGAAAAATGAAAACAAAATCACCATGAAGGTTTAAGAGTAACATAAAACTATGCTGGTTCTGCATGAGTGGAAACTGTCTGTACAGATGTTGGGAAAATCCAGGCTATAAGCTTAGAGCCAGGATTATAGTAAAGGACACTTTGTCCAGATGCAGAAACAGAGCACACATGGCAGGGGGTGGGGAGGGGAAGCATTTCTGCTGGAGAATTCTGAGTGATGACCGCAAAATTAGTGCTTAGACTATGGAAGAGGGATTTTGTCACTCTCAAATTCAGTGTTCAGTGTTCACGGGGATAGAGAAAAATCAAACTAGCAAAGAGAGACTGGTTTCTGGTAAAGAATTTAGAAATCAGGGAAGCCACAGTCCACAGAAGTAAATTCTCTGACTTTTTTCAGAATTCTCTAGTCAACTACTGAATGAGCTAAATTGTTAATCTATAATGTATTCTAAGTGCTCAGAATGAACTTAAAGTGCAAAACAGAGTCCTATAAACAATAGACATCATGAAAGATAAAAAGGCTGTTTTTTTTTTTTAAAATAACTCCAGTGCATGGCATATCCCTAGGCATAGATATGTTTGCTAAATAAGCAATTGATCAAATAAATAATACAGGGTTATTCAGACAAAATCAGAGATCCTATGTTTATAAGGTCAATAGATCAATTTTTTATCTACCCATATGCTATCTATATAATTTTTATTTATTTATATATTTTCAAAAATATTTTTTATAATTTACAGAAACATATACAGTGGAATAGAATACATAGCAATAGAATAAACAACAGATAAAATAATTTAGAGTTCAAGATAGTTGATTATACATATCTCCTTTGTCATATCCCATTAAATGACACAAGGTATACACAAATAAGAACAGAATTATAATATCGCTAGAAAAGTATAAGAAGCTTGCATTTGGCAGATCAGAATATTGAGACATTTCTAAAAGGTGTAAGGTAGATAGTACCATATTGACTAAGAATCCTACAAAGTGAAATAATCCACACACAAAATGGAGGAGAAAAGGGGTACAGAAAACATGTTTTTCCAGCAAAATTTTGGAGTGATTCTAAGACTGGGGGGCAGGAAAAGGGTGAGGGGCAACAATAAAGAGCCCAAAAGAGCTGTCCCACGCAAAAGGCAGATGTAGCATCAGTCCCCTGAGTAAAGCTAAAAGAGTAGCTCCTTGAAGAGACTGGTGAATCATCTATGAGGGGTTCTCAGCAAGGGTACTAAAGTCAAAAAAGATGCAGCACTGTGTTCCCAAGTAAGTTTGGTTACCATGATGGGCCACTAAAGGGTAAATTTCCATACCTTTTAGAGAAAACACTTCCTATCCGTCACTAGTCCCTCATCCCCTGAAAGGAGTTGGGAGTCCGTCATCAGAATTCATAATAATTGTTGGAGAAACAATAATTTTTGCTTACAATGAGAACTGCATTTTAATCTCCAGTTACCAATTCTGTTCATTTAGATCTTGACTTATAAATGTGAACATATCTAATCATCAATGTTTAATGAAAATTAAGAGTCTAAACGTAATTTTAGGATGAGTAAACAGACAAATTTCTTGGAAAAAAGAGTTAATAAAGAAGCAGAAACACATTTGAATAAGTGAAATCAATATCTTAGAGATAATTATGAGTTACAGTTTTAAAATAAATTGAATCACAATTCTTGAAAATTAAGAAAATATTATTGTGGAAATAAAATATACACATATCTCTGAGATCTGGAAAAGTAAGACAAAGAGCTCACTCAGAAAACAGCAAAAAGCCAAAGAGACAAACTTCATGAAGAAAGTAAAGGAACTGGTTTGGTAGGCAGAATAATGGCCCTTCCAAAGAATACCATGTCCCGTGTCCTAATCCCTGAAAACTGTGAATAGTTTCTTTACATGGCAAAAGGGAGTTTGCAGATGTGATTAAGTTATGGATCTTGAGATGGAGAGATGATCTTGTTGGATCAATGTAATATAAAGGCTTCTTATAAATAAAAGAGGGGGAGGTATCAGAGTCAGAGAGATAGATTTAATGATTTAATGTTGCTAGTTTTAAGATAGAAGGCAGGGCCATGAGCCAAGGAATGCAGGTAGCCTCTGGAGCTAGAGAAGGTGTAGAAAAAACCTTTCTTTTAGAGCCTCCAAAGGCATGCCACCCTCTTGACAACTTGATTTTAGCTCAATGAAATCCATTTCAGATTCTGACCTCTAAAACTATAAAATAATATATTAGTGTTGTTTTAAGCCACCAAGTGTGTGGTAACTTGTTACAGCAGCAAGAGGAAAGTAATACACATGAAGACCAGATTCAGCAGACCCAATAGCTGTGTAGTAGAAATCAGAAGGAAACAAAGAGATGCAGCTGGAAAGTATGATATAATCAAATAAATAACAGAGGGAATATCTCTGAGCAAGAAAGGGACTTGAGTTTTCAGAGAGGAAAAAGCCAGCTGAGACTTTTATGGCAACATTGTAAAAAATTGAATCAAGGATAAAGAAAACCCTATAAGCTTCCAGAAAGAAAAAATGTAAGGTTGGTATGAAGGAATTATTATTCTTATCGCTGAGTCCCTTATTTGTTTGTGCTAAGTATTTTTCTTTAATCTTCGCAATGCTAGGAACCTATACCACACTCTTATATACTTGTATGTAAATGAGGAAGAAGGGGCTCACTGAAGCTAGGGGATGACTCAATTAGTAAATGGTAGAACTAGAATTAATAGAACTCAAGTTCAGAACCATAGGTTTCTGAAACCCGACCTTGATTGTTGGCATCAAACTTTTCATCTACAACAAAGAAAACAGGAAAACAATGGACCGAAGCTTACAAGAAGGTAAGGAAGACTATTTTGAAGCTTGAGTCTTATCATTAATTTGGGGTGGAGGAAATGTCATTTTATAGACATACAAGAACATAGGAAATTGACCATCCACATAAACTTTTCTGAAAGAAAAACACCAAGAAGGATAAAACTTTAGACTGCATTTCAGCAAGACAAAGTTGAGAAACAGAAATACATAGCATACCAGCAAAATGAGCTAGGATATCAGTAGAACTTACAGTTAATACAAAGTATTGTTGAAAATATGGCAGTGAAATGTAATGGTACTGTTAAGTAGGTATTCATAAAACAGAAGGGGCACAAAGTAAAAAATTAACAATCTAGAACCAAAATACAAGATAATTTTTAGTAATATAGAGGAGGTAGTAAGGAAGAAATAAAGAGAAGTTATAAAATACCTAGTGACATAACTCTTACTTTGTTTAAGTGAAATGATTATAGTTACTGCTTCATTTTTATAAGGACAGAAAAATATTTTTTGATTGTGAAGAGTTTAAGGTCGTTTGCAAGCAGAAGAAAAGTATAAGGTGAAAAATAAACAACAAAATATGATAAAGTACAAAAAATAAAATAAATAAAAATAAACATATAAAACATTATAATGAATGATTATCAGCTGAATTTAAATTTAAAAGCCTCTTAGTTTGAAGTTAGAAAAACAAACAAAAACACCACCTCTATATTTGTTTAAGAAGAAATACCTAAGACAAAATCACATAACGAAATTGAAAAAAAAAAAGAATGGACAAAGATTTGTCAGGCTGATGCCATTATAACAACAACCCAGGAATTACAGACAAAGTAGAATTCAAGACAAAAACATATACAAAACAGTGTATAATTTACATGAATCAAAACGTACAGTCTAATATTATGTTATAATACCTATGAATCTTAATATTCAGATCAATACATAAAAGACAAAAGGATAATAAGACATGGATTTTATTAAAAATATAATGAAAGATTTCAAAATTTGAAGATACCAACGTAAGGACATGGAGGGTTTGAATAATGTAGTTAGCAGTCTACAGAGAATGAGAGGGAGAAAAAGGAAGAGAAGAAGGAAGCAAGAAAAGAGAGATAATCAGAAAGGATGGAAGGAGGGAGGAAGAAAGAAATTGCAGACATAGAAAAACTGAATTTTGTTCCAGACATACTGTGACTATAAATACCTTATGCTTATAAAATATTTACAAAAATAGGTCATAGACTAGCTCCAAAAGGTAATATTAGTAAATATACAAAAGGTCAAATCCTACAAGTCACATTCTCTGACTACAGTGCAATAAAGCTGGACATTAAAAACAAAGGTATAACAGCAACAACAACAACAACAACAAAAACAGTAAAAGAAAAAGAAAAACCCATGGTTATTTGTAAGTACTCATGTACATAATATTTTAGATAAAGAGAAAGTCAAAACTGACCCTCTAGACTCCTTACAAATGAGAGAAAATAAGAACATGATATGAACTTGAGGTATAAGAGACATAAAGAACATCAGGTTTTGGTAACAAAAAAATTTAAACTTTTTATGTAGAAAAAGTCATCAGCTGATTAAAAGGTGAAGGAAAAACCTATTTGCGGTCTATTTAATAAAGGTTTAGCACCAATCACATACAGAAGGAAGCTACAAATTAAGGAGAAGAAAGTAACAGGCCAATAGAGAACTGGGTATATGATATAAACTGGCAAGTGACCCAGAAAAAAATAGAAATGGCTAATAAAAATAGCAACAGATGTTCACATTGGTGGTGAAAGGCAAATTGAAACAAGGTATAGTTTTTGTCCGTCAGATTGGAAAACCGTTTAAAGTCTGCTTATATCAGTTTGATTGGGGTGTGGAGAAAGAAGCATTCTTACACATTTTTGGCCAATGTTTAAATTGGTTGAGTCTTATGGAGAGCAATTGCATGGTACTTTTCAAAATTTTTAAAATATAGATCCTTTGAAATAGTAAGACTGCTTTTAGGAATGTATACTGCAAAGATACTCAGTGTACGATTACAAATAATCATGAAAGATAAATTGAAGATAATTTCAATTCTGACAATAGAATGGCTAGACAAAGTACAGCCCTGCTATACCATGGAATACTAAGCAACTCTTAAAAATATGCAGTTGTACTGCCATAAGAAAATATCTATCTGTTGCAGAGTGAAGAAAAGTTAGTGTACACACACACACACACACACACACACAAAACTCTACATATACGCATGTATGTATATATGTACATATATTACATATTTGGCTATGTTTAGAGAAAAGTCTAAAAGGATATACAATGGTGAATTGTCAGCAATGACTTTCTCTAGATAATGACCCTTGAGACTTAACTTTATGCTACTGTATTTAAACCTGAACATGTAACATTACTTTTATAATTTAAAAATTAACAAAAGTAGATAGCTTAATCAAGGGAGGAGTAAGATAAGGTTAAGGTAGTAAGAAAACACTTGGGGTAGGTGAGTTCACATGAATCCAGGGCATTTATTTGCTAGGGCTATGTGAGTTGTAAATCCAGTATTAAGCATCCCAGTGACCAAAGCAAGAAGGAAAACATGGCCAGTATAATGGTCACAGAAATCATGCCACCTTGCAAAACAGTTGCCATATTTTTCAGAGGTACCATTTCCCCCCAAGTACACTGGTCTAACAAATTCCTTCTGGGGCTTATATAAAGCACTGATGCAAGTAACCTCAACAATCCGACTTACAGTAAACACTACGATTAATTTTGCAAGGCTGCCTCTTAAGCTGGCCACAGTCATTTATTAGATTAATCCCAAGAAGGAACAATGTCTTCCTTCTTTGAGAAAACATTAGTGAGTCCGAGTAAAGTTCTTCAGACAGAAACATCCATAGCAGCAACATCATTTGAAAAAATTACTATCCACTTATACAAAGTGAAGAATGAAGGATTGGATGGCTGGGAATAGCCTGAGATGAAGCAAGCCTGGGCTCCCACAGACTCCTTCCTCAATGATTGAAGCTCTTTTAAATCAAGGCCATGGTCAGACTTGTATAAAGAGTATGATGACAACTTGGGAATTCAGATAATGCTTTTAGCTTTTTCATACACAGTATGGAGAATTCATTCATTTTATTTTAGCAAGTGATAAATCTGTTTCTGAGCACAAGAAACACAATGCAATAATTTATTACTTAGAAAAAGATCAGGTCAATAAATTCCAACAGAGCAACTTCTGCTATCTTATGATGTCTTGTTCTATTGTTAATAAGAAATTGGTAGGGGAAATGATACCTCATGCCAAAGTTATGTGAAAAGTTTACCTTGCTTTGTTTTAGGGTGGGATATAATTATTCATGTTAATGCCACATTTGTTCTTTTGCCTTCCTAGCATATGAATTAAATTTGCCACTTCATGAAGCGCAAAATTACCTTTTCAATACTAATTCAATAATAATGTTGAATAAACTGTGAGAAATTATCATCCCAATAAGGAAATACTATCTCCCCCTTCCCCTGCCTTTGTCACCTTGTGGTTACTAAGAATGGCCTTCTTTGGTCATACCACAGAACAGGACAAAACTGATGTGATATATATTTCCAAATCTAGGTAAGTAAGAACATTCTAAAGATTTGGAATTCCAAAACACCCTAGACATTGATGCATCTTTTAATCTACTGGAAATTTATGATACTCTCATCTTTATTATTAAAAAAAAACCTTAAGTAAACTGCAAGTAGTAGACATTTAAAGGAAAGTAAAAGAGAAATGTGTGGCTGCTGTCTAGTAAAGGCTTGTACTATTATTAGTCATAAAACTCTTATAATCAGATCACGTAATTCTAGATAGAGTAATAATAATAATAGAAGTAATAGTGATAGTAATATGATAATAATTATGGCAGTACTTATAATAAGAATAATAACTATTCTTTAATGGGTGTTATTATTTGTCAGACATTTTGTTGAGTGCTTTATTAGTATTATTTTACTTAATCTTCATAACAATCCTACTTGGCACAGACTACAAAACTGAGTCTTACAGTTTGTGATGAACTGAATGTTTGTATGCTCCCAGAATTCATACATTGAAATTCAACCCCCCAGTGTGGTGGCATTAGGATGTGGGGCCTTTGGGAGGTGATGAGGTCATGAGGGTGGAGCCCTTATGAATGGAATTAGTGCTCTTATAAAAGGGTCAGAGAGTTCTGCCATGTGAGGATGTAGAAGACTGCAGTCTGGGATCTGGCAGCTGGCCCTCACTAGAACCTGACCTTAATCTTAGACTTCCTTCCTCTAGAACTGTGAGATTTTTAAGTGGCTTAATTTTTGTTGTTTATAAACCCATAGTACTTTGATATAGCATCCTGAATAGACTAAGACACAGAGATTCTGAAACATCTCCAAGATCGCAGAGTTGTAAAGTGGCAGAGGAGAGATTTAAATCAAGGTCTATCTGAGTATATAATAGCCCATTACCTTTCCACTCTTCTGTGTTAGCAGAAAAAGTTACAGAGAACACCCAGTTCACGAAGTATGTATTACATTAGGAGCTCAAAAATTGGAAACTTGGGTCCCTGATTTACTTCTGGTTACCCTTTCCCAGAACCAGTGACAAATGAGAGTGAAAGGCAGCCTTAAAATAACATTCATCTCCTCAAGTTACTATCTTTTGAGCAGTTGCTATTTGCTAAGTAGTGTGTTGGGTAAAATTATATGGTTCCTTCCCCCAATGGAGTTTGTCACAGACTGGAAAGGCAGGTGAAATTTAAATAATCACACAAAGGTAAAATTACAACAAACATCATTGTTCCAAAGAATGGTAAAAGGTTCAATAGAAGTTTATAATAAGGCCATGGTAAGGAATTTTTGTCTTTTTCCTAAATACTTTGGAAAACTTCCAAAAGGTTTTGAATAGTGCTAGTGTTGGAGGTGAGGTGATTTTAATTTCAAAACCTCTGGATAGAGAGAATAGAGGATGAATTGGAAGCTAAAGTGGGGGTGGGACATACCAATTAGAAGATTATTTAGTTGATTAGAAAGAGAAGATGATCTGGATTAGAATAGAGTTGTAAGAACACAGAGAAGTGGATGGATTCTAGATACACAGGAGATGATATTGACATTTGCATAAGGCAAATCATTCTTGTAATTCAAACCTGGACTGTATTTTTAGAAATATGTGATTTCTTTCTTCTGACTGTAATGGAGATTTTATCCATTTATTTGAATTTGAATTGATTTTGAACCTTCTTAGTAAGTATTTGAAAAGTCTGTACTTAATGAGATGCATAGTGACTTTTGATGTAATCTTTTTCTGAGTGACTCCAGTTAAACATCAAGCTTCACTTTGGCTCACAATATGATTGGGAATAGTATGGGCTCTACAGATTTCTGACAGACAGGGAAGAACCCAAACCATAGTTTCTGCTTCTTTTCCAGAAAAAATGAGACACTATTGATGGGTTTTCCTTCAGTGTTTCATACTATTCTCCTTCTCAGCCAACCTGGAACAAAGTCCCTCATTTCAAATGTCTTCCCCTGACAGCTCATGTATATTCTATATTATACTATAATATGATGTGTATCATACACCGGGTTGGATCATGCATGAAATACAAAATGACTTCAAATCTAAGACAATATTAGACTTAAATGTATCATTGCCTAGTTATGTTTAGGTGAACTATTTTCTGTTTTACCAGTTCTGAAACCTATCTAATCTAACCTAATCTAATCTAATCCTATCTATCTATCTATCTATCTATCTATCTATCTAATCTACCTTTCTATGTATTATCTACCTATTTTTAGGTCAGAAATGGACAGTTCCCAGTGAATAGTGGACCCATTGGCTAGTAGATTTACCCATTGGCAGGGGCCAAATAAAAAACAGATTAAAACATACCTTTGATGTAAACTTCTCTCACTTTTCACAAACTTGGTCTTAGACTTCTTTCTACAATCTAACTCTTTATCCTATTATGATGGGTGCTATTACTCATGTTCTTATTTATTTGCCTTATCTCATTTTTAAAATTTCACTTTGTACTACTTTCCAGCTACAGTATTAGCTCCCCTTGTTGACCATAGTTAATGCTCTGTCTTAGAAATGCTACTTCAGGTCACTTAGAGAAGGAGGAGTCGAAAGAGGAGAGGGAGGAGAAGGATTGATAATGACAGTAACAACAAGGGCAAACACTTGTTGAGCCCATCTGCTTTGCACTGAGCACTTCACATATGGCTACAGATCCTCACAATCCTACGGAGGAACTACTATTATTATTCCCATCATATACATCAACAAATGAAGGTTAGAAAGGTTAAGTGACTTACTCAAGGCCACACAACGAAGAAGTTACAGAATGGGATTTGAACTCAGAGAACTTATGCTTAACCACTGGAATGTTACCTCTATGAATACCCATTCTGGACCCCCAAATTCTCTCCTGTGGGCCCATTCTAGTTTTGCAGGACCCAGGAGACAGAAATCATATCAATATAGTTCTGCACACATACAAAAAAGACCCAGCATAGAGTCAGCTTCTAGTTAGTGTTGCTTCTGTCTAGCATTAATAAGAAAGCAGACTGGGTTCGGTGACTGAGCCTGTAATCCCAGCATTTTGGGAGGCCAAGGCGAGTGGATTACCTGAGCCCATGGGTTCGAGACCAGTCCTGGCAACTTGGCGAGACCTCGTCTTTACAACTAAAAAAAAAATTAGCCGGGCATGGTAGCACGTGCTTATAGTTCTGGCTACTTGGAAGACTGAGGTAGAAGAATCACCGGAGCCCAGCAGGTCGATGCTGGGGTGGCCGTGAACGTGTGTGCCACTGAATTCAGCCTGGGCGACGGAGTGAGACTCCAACTCAATAATAATAATAATAAGAAGAAGAAGAAGAAGAAGGCGGCAAAGGGCCATCAAAAGAATAAAAGCTACACACGTCAGCCAAGAACTTGATAAGTTCTCATGGGCTTTCTGGTATCCCAGCTCTAACACCCATGCACGTTACTCATGAGTATAGTGTAAAAATACTAAAGAGAAAAAAAGAATTATTACCATCATGTAATTTTACAATTTTCTGTGTTCCTTGCATTTTGAGAGGGTTTAAATACTCAAGAAAAAGCAACAGTCAAATGACAATTCCTTAAGCATTTTGGAGAAGTTTATTAAGGAAGGAATTAGCAGCATATAACTTAATCCTAATAGCTAAAATTTATAAACATTCCACTTATTAAACATAAGAAAACATTAAGTAAGCTATGGTAATTTAAATAATGACGGTGTCGTTGTTGATGATAGGAGCAGCTAACATTTATTGAGTCCTCATTAGAAAGAGTCACTCGCTTATCTTTGCAACAATCTTAGGAAGCTGAACTATAAAGATGGTATAAGATAATATCACCAAGATTTTAAAATAAAATGACATGAAAAAAGCAAGACATAAATTGTTGTTTTTTTGCAAGGGAAAACAACATATTTTAAAAAACTGGAAAGAAATATAGTGTAGTATTAATAGTTGTTGATTTTCAAAAGTAGAACAATGTGTAATTTTTCCTTTCTTCTTTATTTTTTGTTTTTCACTTATAAGTTCTCGTTACTTTTACAATGGGAAAATACAGAAAATTTATTTAAAAATAAACGAGGTACAATTTCTTTTCTGGAGATGATGAGGCCATGTTTGATCTCAAAGGATTGTTGGGACCTCCAGGAAACCTAGGTGGGATTTCGCTATTCATTGTGTAAAAAAAAATTTCCTACTGTTCTCTCTTGGAGGAACTATTTCAGAATTCACCAAAAGAGGAACATGCTTATAGACTTCTCATAAATGGAAAGATACCTCTGATGAATCATAAATGTAAGGAAATCAGTCACCTCAGGTGTCTGTGGTGATTTATACTTTTCTCAATAACTTTCTTTTTATCTTTTCTTTCATTTGTTCCTCAGAAGAACCCCAAGAGACTGGGACACCAGGCATTATCAATGCCCATGTTACAAAAAATGAAGAACAGTAAGAATTGTCACCTGCCAAGGCCACACGATAAGCTAGTAAAAATCCAAGAATCAAAGCCGATCTTAACTCTTAACTGAGTGCTGTCTTCAATGACAACAGCTATCTAGGAATCCTGATTACTTCTGGCAGGAAAGACAAGCCTATCAGGATATCAGTTATCTAAGATACCTATGAATGAAGGTCCCATGGAATGTTTGTTGCAAATTCAGTTTATTGTAATTCTCAGAAAAATAAAAGGAACACCAGTTGTAGCCCACCATGACTCTGCCATTTTGCAACACCCATTGATTGCATACCAAGAGCTATGAAAATGCTGGGGAATCAGTGATGCTCAGCTTCAGGTCACTTATAGTGGGGAGGCAGTCAATTAAACCTAGAAGTAAAATATAATGGAATGACTAAAGTAAAAGAGACATAATGAAGTATCATAGGCCCTCTGAAGAGGGACATACTTATTCATGGACTCTTTCATTCATTAACTTATCAAGGACCTTTTCACTCTTTTCTCATGTTTTGTGTGGGATTCTGGGGACCGGCAGTAAATAAAAACACATGATTATTATACTCAAGGGTTATCATCTACTGCGGAATGCAGAATTAACCAAATAATTATGCAGACCTACATAATTAGTAGTAGGTAGTTAATTAGTGCTGTAAAAAGTATTTGATCTATCCTTTTGAGTCAAGGGAGTGGGTCTTTGTAACCATCTACAAGAAACTGAGAAATTTTGTATTTCCTCTAAGGCTTAGCGATTCACAGGATGGTTTTCTCAGGTGCTGACTCAGTAGCCCACTCAGTAATGCTCATCCTCTTTATGACAATAATCTGATTGGCTGTTTCTTACCACATTGCAGCTTCCTTTCTCCCTCCACACCTCTGCATATAGTAGATGCTAATCTTCTTGTTCTCAGCTTATATATGGAGTATAGCGTTGGACTGTTCCTCTTTCCCCAACAAACCAGGCATACACTACTGGAGAGAAAACTGCATCATAGCCATATTACTCATAGTAAAGCATTAGATTCCAACCTGAAGCATCTTCTGTTGAGGGTAACAGATGGTATCAGAAAGCTTATATTAGAAGAAATGCAAACCTGATTATATTCTTTCTAATTTTTTCCCCTCCTACATGAAGCCTGCTCTAGCCACCTCATAGAATATGGTGATGTGTCAAAACTTAATTAGCCAACACTTGTACCTCATCTACATTATGTCAAAAACTATGCTTTCAAGAGCAAGAGAAAAGAGTTTAAAATATTCTGGCAGGGAGATAATTCTTAGAACACAAAGGGAAAAGAATCATGTAGTAAGCTCTTTTATATTACCAAGGCCTTCATTCTTTCTTGGATAAGCAGAAATGGCAGAAAAATTCTTGGTTCCCTGGATGCACTAGAATTGCCATATCTTCTATACAAAACTGGGAACTTTATGATCTGACATGTATGTGGGAAATCTATAGCCTGGTATGTACGTGTGAGGTGGACTACAGGCAAACATGTTTGAAATAAGTTTATGGTTCCTGTTTACTTGGTATGCATTATTGGGTGATCGACCAACCCTGTTTGCTTGGTATGGAGATGCTTTCTGGGATGCAAGAATTTCAATGTTAAAACTAGTAAAGCCTTTGGCAAGCTGAGATGAGTTCGTCATCCTTCATGCATGAATAGTATGCTATTTAAAAACTTTTATTACATACTTAGAAATCCATAATGCCCAAGATAGCACTGTTCCTTTTGCTTTCTCCCTTGACCAATATGGAAGAACGAGGCCACGTGTTTCTAGGAACATTAGAGGAGATCTTTCTTGTCCTAAACAGGCTCATCCACCCAAATTCCTCACTCCTCTCCCACTTCTTTCCTCTCCTCTGGCCCTGTTCTTTGCATCTTCACAACCATCCTCACTGCTTTGAGGCTGAATATAGTCAATCAGCCTCTGTGGCCTGAGAAGAGTCCCCACGTTCATTAATCCTCTGTCAACATGTCAACAAAGCAGGTCCAGAGCTCCTTTTATATCTTCTAGGGGGTTATCATCATGATAGAGAAAAGAAAGTCACAAGATAAAGTTTCAAGTCATACAAAGGTCCCCTAAGTCTCACAATAAAAATATGCATTTGGAAGTCTCTCACATACACATGAAGCAAGTTCCATCTCAGTTTCCTTATTTATTAGGCTCATGTCCAAGAGGGTCAATGCCTCCTCTAATCCAACCCTAACCTTTTTTTAACCTCTATTTTCTGCAGGCTTGATGAGGAAGCCTTTATCCTAGGCTGCTCCTACGTCTCATGGCCATAGGAGAAGTGAACATAACACAAAACACATGGTGTTTGGTGCTTTCTAGCCTGCTTCAGAACTGGTTTAAGATCCTCATTCTGCTGCTTCTTAGTTGAATATACTTGGATGAATAATTTAACTACTCTAAGCCTCAGTTTACTCTTATATTTTCACAGAAATTTAGAAACACTAAAAAATGTTATTTACATATCCTCAACTTCCTAAGGAGGCTTCTTTGTTTACTCTCATGTTCAACATGATAGATAATTATAAGACATCATTACAAGATAATTACCACCAAAGATGCAAATAAATTATCTGTATTCTCTTCGTCATGGCAAATAAATGGCTAAAGATTTGCCCTAAAATTGAAAATCAAAGGGTTTTCTGTCAGTGCCCCAGAAATTGCAGTTGACAATTGTGGCACTGAGACAACTGTGGAGATGGAAAGTGGGTCTTAGACTCAGAGGTAGGAGTATTTAGGCAAATAGTTCATGCTGAGTCTCAAGTGGAAATAATTCCATCTGACCTCACGGACTTGTCATTAAGGGTTAATTGAGAAGTTATCTAAAATTGTATGACCCAGAGTAAGCTCTCAGTGACTGCTGGTTAAGTTGGGCATGCTTATTTTTCCCTCTGGGCACAAGGCAGCGAAGGGTCACATGGCTGGTTAGTGGCTCTTTACCCACTTGAAGTTCATAGCCCATCACTGCAATCAGTCCATTCTTTATAACTCAACCCGTTGCTGCTCTCTCCTTTCATCGAACTCACCTGGCATACCCTCTACCTAGTTGGACCCAGCTCTCTGTCTTCTCTGTTCTTGTCCCCAAGCTACTGAAGGAATCCGGACAAAGATACACAACTATCATTTCATTTGTAACCATAACTCTCAAGTGTATCTTCAGGGTGCCTAGCCATTCTTCCACACTCCCACATTCAGGGGTAGCTATTTTATTACCTGACCCCCTCCCCCATAATTCCAATTCCCACTCTTCATTCTCAGTTGACGACATTGCTTCTTATTTGACTAAAACATAAAGCAGTCAGACCCAGAGAGAGCTACTTTATCTTTCCCACAATCAACCGTACTTCCCCAGTTGCATCCATGCCCAGACCCTCCTCCATCTCTCCAGTTATAAGGCGAACTGTCCCTTCATTTACTGAAATCTAGCACCTCCCTTTTTTCACTGGATTCTACCTCCTCTTGTCTGAAGGAGGACTTGGCCCCTACAGGAAAATTTTTCTTAGCATCACCAGTAAGTTAGATTTCTCCCACCATCGTGTGAATATGTCCTAATACCTCCTGGATGAAAAAAAAAAAAATCCTCATTTCTATTCCCATTCTTCTCCAGCTACTCTGGTCCCATTTTCTGCTCCTTTTTATATCAAAATTCCTTGAAATAATTTTCCAGACAATTGTTTTCACTATCTCACTTCACATTCACTTCTCAGCCTTTTCTAAGCAGGTTTTTATTCCCATTATTCTACTGAAACTGCTCCTATTAATGACTTCTGTCTTGCTAAATCCAATGATCAGTCAATTGCTCCCTCCAAGAAAAATTTTACCCTTCATTTGGCTTTTAAGTCATCACACTCTCTGGATTTACCTCCTGTCTCACTGCACATGCCGTTTCAGTCTCCACTGCTGGTGCTACCCTTACCTACCAATCTCTAAATGTTGGAATATCACAGGGTTCAATCCTTAACCCTATTCTCTAACTAAGACTACCTCTTCCTAGGTAGGTTTTAAATACTGTTATGTAACAAAGAGTACCAAATTTATGTCACCAGCCCCACTATCTCTCATGGATTCCAGACTTACATTTCTCTCCTTTTTGACATCTCTGTCTGCCTGTTTAAAAAGGTACCTCAACCTCAATATATCAAAATCAGAATTCCTGATCTACCAAAACTCCCTCCTTTCTCAGTCTTCTGTATCTTAGTATATCAAAGTACCATTCACTCAACCGATTACTGCCCTCTTTCTCTCACAACCCACATCCAGTCTATCCGTATGTCCCACTTAATGCTACCTTTGACATAGATCTCAAACCAAATCATACCTTGTACCCACCACCTCTTATCATGTCTCTTCCACATGACACAGTGGTTTCCTATTGCTTTCTCTGTTTCCATCATTAGCTTGCACAGTCAACTTTACACACAGCACCTGGAATGATTGTTTTAAAACCAGGTCCTTCCACTTCTCTATTGAAACCCATCCAGTGGTTTTCTATAACACCGGCATTAAAACCAAACCCCTTTCTGTGGGCTGTGTAGTCCCTGACCATCAGACCACTGGCCACTCTTCTGGAACTCATATTCACCCTCTGTTCCCTCCCCTCTGTTCATAGTGACCTTCTTCTTGTTTCTCGAATGTGCCAAGTCTGCATTACCTCATGGTCTTTGAGCAGCTGTTCCCTTTGGCTGAATAATCTATTTCCTGGTCTTCATGGGGCTTATGTCCTCAGTCTACTTCAGTTGGCTCAAATGTCATCTCTAGCTTCCATGTGGCCTTCCCAGCTACTCTATCTAAAATAATAACCCTAGTCTTTGCTTTATTTATTTATTTTACCTTACACACACACACACACACACACACACACACACACACTTTACATGTATATTACCTGTTTAATGTCTGTTGCTAATCAGATTTCTTTTCAAAGCTGAAGAACTTATTCCCTCTGCTGGTGGGAGTGGTGCCACTGGGAGTTCTTAGCTGCCAGCTCTTTCCCAGAATTTTCTTTAGCTGGTAAAAGCCCCTGCTCAAGATCATACTGCATTCCTAGTCAGCCCACAGTCAATGACTGGCCTGTGCACTTGTCCAAAGGTAAGGATTCCCCTCATCCCAATGGGGGACCATTCTGAAGGGCTATCCCAGCTTCGAAACTCCCCACGGGGTCAGCAGCAGCCTTTGTTGAGACTGCATTGCAGCCCAGTCTTCCTT
Organism: Carlito syrichta; assembly: GCF_000164805.1. Taxonomy (NCBI): domain Eukaryota; kingdom Metazoa; phylum Chordata; class Mammalia; order Primates; family Tarsiidae; genus Carlito; species Carlito syrichta. The sequence goes on along the minus strand of NW_007258870.1, from coordinate 486,402 downwards.
CCTTCCTTTTCCCCACAGAAGTGAAGCCTGAAAGCCCTTTCTGATCAACTTTCTGCATACAAATGTCCACCCTAGAGGCTGTTTTCTGGGGAACCTGACCTGTACAATCTTCATTAAAATGTAAGCTTTGGCTGGACTCAGTGGCTCACGCCTGTAATCCCAGTACTTTGGGAGGCTGAGGTGGAAGGATCACCTAAACCCAGGAGGTTGAGGCTGCTGTGAGCCGTGATCATCATGATCATGCCACTGTACTCAAGCCTGGGTGAGAGTGAGATCCTGACTCAAAAGAAAAAAAAAAAAAAGAAAGAAAAAGAAAAAGTAAATGTCAGTGCTGAAACCTCATTTGTTTGATCTTCAGCTAACTGTTCAGAGCCCAGCAGAGACCCTAGCACAGAGTAGGTATTCAATAAATAGTTGGTAAATGAATGAAACAAATGAATAAAGTAATAGAGCTGGTATTGGACCCAGTTTTGCATGAGTTTGAAGCTGCAATGTTCTCTGCCCTGCAAACACTACCATCCAGGCAATTCCAGCTTACAATTTGAGATTCAGTACCATTTGAAATTCTGCCCTTGCTTCTGCATGCACCTGGTACCAGATGAAACTTGCAGTTAGCTAAGGCACAGAGATTCATTGAAAGAACTCATTCCCACAAATGGTGAACCTGGGAGAGCTCATGCATGGCGGTGTAATTACTTCAGTAGCATTGACACATCAGAAGGTCCCTGGAGATCCCAGAGTCAAGCTCAGCCCAAGGTTTTCATCTTAACTTTGAATTTCCTTAGGCCTTTATCACTTGAAGTCAAACAACATAATTTTAACAAATTTTGAGTGTGTGAATAATTTCTCTTTTTCTTCTGTCCTGGTATGTAAACTGATATTAGCCTCTAGAATATTTATCATGTTGACAGCTCCTGCCTACTAGATTAGATTTTGTTAAGAAGCTGAGTTTTCCTCTGAGAGCCTTCAACTTCATATCTTCTTAGTCTTAACTTCCACTTTAGATGCTTTGGTATTCGCTAGCTCTCCACCAAAATAAAATGGGAGCTAGCCAATAGGAATAGTTAGGTATATTGACCACCTTCATTCCTGACTACTGGGACAACACAGATCCAGTTACTAAATGAAAAGCCAGTTCAAGCCGGGCTCGGTGGCTCAGCCTGTAATCCCACGCCTTTGGGAGGCTGAGGTGAGTAGATTGCCTGAGCCCGCGGGTTCGAGACCCGCCTGGGCAACTTGGCGAGACCTCATCTCTACAATAAATCAAAAAATTAGCCAGGCGTGGTAGCGCGCGCCTGTAATTCCGGCTACTCGGAAGGCTGAGGCGGAAGGATTGCCGGATCCCAGCAGGTTGAGGCTGCGGTGGCCGGGAGCGGCCACTGCACTCCAGTCTGGGCGACAGAGTGAGACTGCAACTCAAAAAAAAAAAAAAAAAAGAAAAGAAAAGCCAGTTCAGTTTAAGGAATGATGCTGTATCTTCCAAATGACTTCCGTCACATTCACTGGATTAAAAACCACAGCATCACAGCTTATATTCCAGTGATGTGTTTAGTACCCTACTTTACCAAATCACTTGGAAAGCCATGGACTGTAACATCTGTCCAAAGGCAGAGAGAATCAAACTCTGATTATGCTAATCTGATATCAACACAAAGACATTAGTAAAATAGGCCACTCTCACTAGATCAAATGTCCTAGGTTTGCATAACTCATTTCTTTTCTTTATTTGGTTTTCTGCAAAAGGCAGAGATATAGTTGCCTTGATGTTTCAGTTTCTCAGATGCACGCATACCCCAGCACACATGAAGTTTTAGAGCACCAGTGCTGCCTTTCCCATAGTCAGTCTACAGGTGTAGACATTTTCTCATTATAGGTGAGATAAATGGTAAAAGGTGTGCTCTCCTGGCCTCTGTTAAAGATGAAAAATTCATTTTTCCAGCTAAAGCAATGCCAAATAAGACTGAAAGACATCTCTGTTTCTGCAAAATCACACTGAAGGGGAGCTCAAGCTTCTCCAGAACAGAAGGTCAGGCTTGCAGAATTAGTCACTATAGTACTTATTGAAGACTGTGCATAAGCTTTCTACAGTGATTTCAAGGAAATGAAAGACCTAGAAGTTAGGGGAGATTCAGAGGTAGCACTGCAAGTTTGTAAGAGAAAATCTTGGTGCCCTCTGCTTTTTCTATTGAGTTATTTTGGGACATGGGAAGACACTAAAGAAACATGACAAATATTAGAAATGAAAAGCAACCCCTTTTATAAGAGCAAAACTGCAGTGTCGAGATGAAATGGAACCCGTCAATTTCCAATCATCCATTCAGAGGACAAAGACCTCATTTCAGAGACTCTGCTACAGATGTTCTTTTGATAGTTTTTTATTTAATAGTCAACTGGAGGCTCAGCTTTTTATAATTTGGTTTCCCAGAAAAAAGCAACCTATTCTTTTAGTTCATTCAATACATCTGAGATTTGCAGGATTCATTCTTCTGCAGTGTTCTTGTCTCATCAACGCTAACCATGGAAGGCAACAAGAATGTTGAGGAAGACCCCTCTCCTTAAAGCCTACAGGCCAACTCATTGCCCCTTTAAAACTACCACAACTTCTTTCCACTCTGCAATTGGAAATATTTTCACTTCAATTTTTTTTTTTGAGTTAGAGTCTCACTCTGTCACCCAGACTGGAGTGCAGTGGCCGCTCCCGGCCACCGCAGCCTCGACCTGCTGGGCTCCGGCGATCCTTCTGCCTCAGCCTTCCGAGTAGCCGGAATTACAGGCGCGTGCTACCACGCCCAACTAATTTTTTGATTTATTGTAGAGATGAGGTCTCGCCTGCCCAGGCAGGTCTCGAACCCGCAGGCTCAGGCAATCCACTCACCTCAGCCTCCCAAAGGCGCGGGACTACAGGCCGAGCCACCGAGCCCGGCTCACTTCCATTTTTAAAATTGTAGACATGTAATCAAATGTTGCCCTACACTACTTGCTTAATCTTTTTGCTCCTGCTTCAATCTGTTGCCTTTTATTTTCAAATTTGGTGACTGAAGCTATCTAAACCAGACCCACCACGTGACACAGTGATAGGAATTAGCAGAAGGGGAAGCTCATGTCCTTTTGTGGGTTCACCCTGGAGGGTGGAGGGAGGTGAGGCTTAGAGAGGGGGACAGTGCCAGGGCAGCATTAGAGACAATGTGCTCAATCCCCTTTGATCCTACCCTTAAGCTCTTTCAGAAAACTTAATCTCCAAAGATTTAGTTTAATTTTGATTATAAACAGAATATCCTTCTACCAATGGTAATTGATAAAACTAAAGAGCAGAGAAACAGACGAGCGAGCTGCTTTCCCTCTTAATCAGGGGCTCCTGACAGCACACAGCTTCACTTAATTATTTGTTTTGTTGTTCTTTCTATCCTGCCTTATTCCACAAAAGACTTGTTATGGTTCACAGAAAAACAAAAACACAGATATTTCATCCAACATTATACATAACAACAACAACAAAATCAAAGCCCGTTAGAGACAAATTCGAATAGAATGACAGGATCCAGAGAGTAATTCAGCAGGTTACAAAGACCCTCTAATTTTGTTACAAGTGAAAATTTGACTCTGAAGGTCTTGACACTCAAAGGGAAAATGGCAAATGGTTACACAGTCCTTATGGTGGGGAAAAGTACACGAACTGTTCAAAAGAAGCAAGATCTTTCCTAGGATCTAAGGTTAAAGAAATTTCTCACCTGGAATTTCCTTCAGAAAGACCCAGTGGCACAATGTCCTTTACAAAATGCCAATGGCAATTCCCCTCAAACTGCTCATAAGTTTGAGTTTTGAAAAGTAGAATGCATCTTAAAGGTGTTTGTCATTGTGAGGAAGGGACAAACTTCGATCTATAAGTTATCACCTTTCAATTGATTACTTTTGTCAACTTTGAATTGCTTTATGTTGAATTTTCACAAAGACCAATTATATCAGTAGTGGAATGAATGTGGGTGAAAGGCACAGGCAGCTATGCTTGTTGGCCAGTGGAATGTGAATGCAAATGACAGCGGGCCAACTTTGAACCTACAGTGTATGTGGCATTGTGCCCTTCTACTTGCCCTTCTGAGAGGGCAAGGGGACACATTCTAGGTAGCTGCTGCTCCTTTATCCTGGGCCATGGAATTCATTTTGATCTTGAATTGAAACTTGAAACAGACCCGCCTCAGCAGACCTGAAGACTCATGAACAAGAAACACATGCTGATATTGTGGACCACCAAGATTTTTGTGGTTATTTGTTAAATAGCATCATTGTGGTGATAGCTTTCTACTGCCCTGCCTTGACTACCTCACAAAGTTGTGCAGATTAAGTGACAGAGTGATCATAGACATTATTTTCATATCCAGATTTAATTGTTGGATTATAATTGCTCACTTCTTGGATGTATAGTTCACTTTATGGCTTACAGAGTTTATGCCAGACCTGCCGGCTACTTGGTGGCAAATGAACTAATCCTAAGACATTAACAGACTCAGGAAGTATTGTAAAAAATTGGGAACAAGTAAGAGTTAGACGTGATTCATTCTGCTTGGTGTTACCAGACCCAATAGTTGACATGTTATATGGTCCCTTCTGTATTGCAATAGGCACTGTGTATATTCGGTCCATCAGAAGGGATGAGGGGCTCAGTTGAGACTGCTGGTTGGAATGACACAAAAAGACAATCTAGAAGAAGCTCAAAAGACAGAGACAAAATAGTAGTGAGCTACCAACAGAAGATTGAAAACCAATGCAGATCTGTCTGTAGCTAGGCACCAATCATCTGATATGATAGAGATTCATTTCTTTTTTCATTCTGTTAAATTCTGAATTATCTTCTTGTCCTTTTCTGGTGAGCATCATAGAATTAATAACGAAAACACCCACATTTCTGGATATTCTTTAACCTAGTTTGGTCATTCTAGTTCAAATAAATACAATAAGCATTTATCAAGCACTGACCATCAACTTCAATGCAGGTTAACTGGGCACCGACTATGTACCAAATAATTTGCGGTCTCAGAGATAAACAAGACAGACCATTAGACATGGTTCGATATATACCAAATTGCAAATCATGTGAAAAATTACATGAATAATTTACATAAATTAAGACTAAGACTATATGAACCCTAAGAAGTACAGATATCACAAAGCATATATTCCATAAAGCCTCCAAATCTAACATACATTTCACCATGTTATGTGAACTAAGGCATACAGTAATTTTGATGGCTTCAAATCACAAGCATATTATTACATGGATAGCCTAAGTTGACGTTTTCAAGGTTGGCTGTTTCTCTGTTAAATTAAAATTAAATTGTGGAAGCACTATGTACTAGGCATGATAATATGAGCATTTCCAATACGCTATAATCCTTACAATTTCTTAATATGAACTCCACTTTATAGACCAGGAAGCAGGCTCAGGGAGGTAAAGTAACTTGCTTAAGAACCATTGGAATCCAAGCGCATTCTTTTTTTCATGTATACTGCCATGTTCATAGTTTATTTACTGTGCTCCAAATGGTGCAGTCACTACAAAGTAAATGGCAACTGTAAAAAAAAAAAAAAGAAAAAAGAAAAAGAAAAAAACTTGCCTGCCATTTCTCTTCCTCATAGGTAGAGGAAGAGTTTACTAACATCAGTGTCAATGATCATAAAGCGAAAATGTCCTAAGCCTTAAATTTGCTTTTCAAATACCAGTATTTCAGAGGCAGATTACCTGACTCCAATAATATGCCTCAAACCTTGCACTGTGTGTGCAATGAAAGGAAATATTTCATCCATTATAAGAGGCTGTCAGAGGAAAACATTTTCCTGATATCATACCCAAGAGAACAGCGTGTGAAGCAACATTATCATATTTTACTGAACTTTCATATACTCCATGCAGTATAATGTATATTTTATCTTTTGAAAAGCCTTGGTAACAAAAGGATAAAATATCCATCTGAAACTCAAAGTACATTCTAATAATGCTGCATTCATGTTAATAGCATTAAAAAAAAATCCTCATGGGCCTTTGTAGGCAACTCACCCACCTATGCTAAGAATCTATCCTTCAGTTACAGGAGGAAAAGCTCATCCCAATGGCTTTGTCCACTCTTTTATGGCTGGGGAGAGGTGGAAGGTAAGGGGCATGCTGGAGGGCGCCCATTTACAAAGGCATCCACTGGACTGGCAGAATGGATGGGGAGAAATTTCTTTCCTGAAAACAGGGAGTTAAGTATGAGCTTAATTTGCATATCCCTCTAGAATCATAAGGGTATTGATTCTAGCCTCTAAGATATATTAACATAAAGGTTTTAGGGCACTCTCAGGAAACAGCAAACTGACAGTGTGGAACGGACAGTGAGAATCCCCAAAAAAGCAGGAAGAGAAAATGCATCACTTTTTGGCAATTGAGGAATTGGAGGCAGGGTGAGTCTAAAGATATATGCCTGCTTAGGTGATGCCACCTTTTGCAGATGACTGAAAGTGTCTGAGTCCCACCTACTGCAATCGCTCAAATGACTTCCAAGCAAGTCCTCAGAGATCTTGTTTTAAACTATTTGTCAGAGACTCCTATGAAATCTGGAGGCTGGGCTCGGTGGCTCAGCCTGTAATCCCAGTACTTTGGGAGACTGAGATGAGTGGATTGCCTGGACCTGTGGGTTCGAGATCAGCCTGGGCAACTTGGTGAGACCTTGTCTCTACAATAAGTCAAAAAATAGCTGGGTATGGTGGCGCATGCCTGTAGTTCCAGCTACTTAGAAGGCGGAGTTGGAAGGATCATCTGACCCCAGCAGGTCGAGGCTGCGGTGGCCGTGAGCGTGCCACTGCACTCCACCCTGGGCGACAGGGTGAGACTCCAACTCAAAAAACCAACCAACCAAACAAACAAACAAAAATACAACAAACCAAAAAACCAAAAACCAAAACACAAACAAACAAACAGCTTTTTCTGTCTGGGGAAGGGGCAGGGGCACACCTCATCAACAAGGGTACCTGCACAATGAATATTTGTATACCAAACCCTTAACTGTACCCCACAGTTTAAAAAAAAAAAAAAAAAGGAATTTGGGAAAGCCATACTATCTTCCGGGAAACTCAAAAGAAGATAGAAGTACCTTCAAGGTCAGAACTTTCAGGTTTGTGAAAAAAAGGCCTTTATTTTCTTTGTAGAAATACCACCGCCAGGCTGAGAGAAACAGTGTCCTGTTTCAGTAATGCTCACAAGAGCTGTGTGCTGTTGGATGAGTGACTCCACCTCCCCAAGACCAGCTTTCCAAAAATCATGTGTCACCCAAGACTGTGCAGGAGGGAGACGCTTGGGCAGCTGGGGTAAGCTGGCAGCAATGGTCCTTAGTGGGGATGCTCAGTCACTTACCAGGGCAATTGTGAGCCTTTGATTTGATCCTGTTCCTGGTGTGACTTGGGAACTGAGAGTCACCCTTGAATTCCTTTCAGTCTTCTCACTGAACGAGGAGATGAACAAATTCAAAATTTCCATCTATTATCATCATTATTATCCAAAGAGAACTCAGGGAAGTCTGAGGCTTGAATGGCCGGGATGTGTCAGCATTGCCCCTGTTAAATTATGCACATCATATGGAATGACTTAAAGGATGACTGCACAGGAGAAACAGAGACAGGCCATTTACACGGGCCAGTCCTTTGAGGCTCATGACTTTAAAAGTTATTCCAGATCCACTCTGAGCCCTGTGGAATTTGGAAACGTGCCTATCAGAATTTCTAGAGTGCAATTTGTGTTCCTGATGGGGGTAACATCCTAGACGCAAAGACAGCAAGGTCTGTTCTCATCACAAAGTAAGAGACAGCAGACAAGAGAGACAGCAGAGGAAACAGAGAACGCAACACCACCCTCCATACAGAGAGAAAGCCTACATATGGTGACCTAGAAATTAAGATTGTCTGTTTTCCCCTGACTCTACAGCTGCCAGAACGGGTGCAGTGATGACAATAACTATCTTGAGCATTTTATGTGGCACTTTTTTTGATGAAGCATATAAAAAAATTAACCACCTATTTAGAAACGACATTCAGTAGGTGATTTGCCACCTTGCCAGGAAAGCCAGATGACAAAGTAGACCTACAGCACCCCCTCTCTAAAACAAAATATGTAAGGTGCTAGAGCCACAACAGGCCGCAGAGGTGCAACTGACAGGCAGAAGCATGGCGAGATCTGGATACCCACCCTCTCTCATTCTCTCAAAATGTAGCGATGAGAAGGAAATTGGCTGAAGGTCAGGACTCCTCTGATTCCATGCTTTCTTATTCCTAAGCTCTAGATATAGACGGAAAGTATTTCTGCCCTGTTTTCAGCTTAGTGCAACATTCTGGAAAGGAAAATGGTGTTGGAGTCAAACTACCTAAGGCTGAAATTCAGCTCTGTTTCTTGTCATCTCTGCAACTCCGTGAATTATTTAACAACTGTACATTTCAGTTTTCTGGTCTGTAAAACTGACCATCTTAGGTTGTTTGGGGAATTAAGTGAGATAAAATATGTATGAATAAATGGATATAGCACATACTCAATATTTAGTTATTTTGCCTTTCCTTGTCCATTTGGGGCATTTTAAAATTCATCTATTTATTATTTCAGTCAATAAACATTTATCGACTGCTTTCTATATATCAGGCACCTTGCTGCTAACCAGATGCTGTCTGACACAGTCATAAAAATTAGTGGGCCAAAAGGAACCCAGACTGCAAAGGAGTCATCCTTATGGAAGATCCTATGCCTCATATCTGTTGCTGTTTCAAGCACACAATCCATGTAGGAAATATCAGACCACATGGTAACTGGCAAGGACAATTTGTTGGTCCAAACAGATTTTGTTGCTCCCACTTGAATGCCTCCATTAGAAGACTCGGACTCACTAATTCACCTCTGACAGTTGATCAACACACCCTTATACTCTTCCCTTCAGTTACACTGGTCCCAATTTATTAAAAGTCAAATGAAAGGTCTCACCAAATGTGTAATCCTGGATGGCTGTGTAACATTTGGTTTTCTCATGTCCTCATAATCCTTTTAATTTTATATTTCTAATCACAGAGGGCAACAGCACAGAACACACAGAACAGTTTGACCACATTAATAAAGTTAGTTATTTATATATTATCTGCGATGACTTACTTTTCCCCATTACGTTCTTTGGAGTGGATAACTTATAGTTATTAACTTTCAGGAAGCCCCTATATATCATAGCATCATGCCATTAAGTCTTTTGGAAATTCATCACAAATCAGTATACAGATGACATTGATGTCTTATTGCTATTCATTCCTCCTGGACCATTTTTAGCAGTCCATTTTTTATATCCCTGCAGTGCAGAAATATGGCTCGCTCCAGTATCTGTCCTTTTTGTAATCGCAAAAGGAAAGCTTGGCAGTTGTCATATATTACACTCTTGAGGAAAATGCTAGTAATATGTCGAATTGATTGAACAGCATGGACTCAAAATCGCCTGGCACAGGGCTATTTTCCTCACTGCGGTTCAAATTTTTTTTTTTAAATCTTACCTTTTAGAATCAGAAACTGTGAAATAATCATTAAAAGGCGTGTGTAGAAAAACCTAAAAGCTCCTCCCTATTTTCTCCCTTCAGACTTCTAAATGTGTTTACAGCAGGCATTTATAGTGTTGCATGTGATGCTGCTGGAAACAATGTGTCATGGACAAGAAGCTAGTGGGGGGCAACCCTGAGGTTGTGAGAAGAGCCTAGGGCCCCCCAGTTTCTGGAGTAGAGGAAGCTTCAACTGGTAAAGAAGTTGAGGACATGACCCTGTGACTGCCAGGGCACTGGGCAACTTTCTTGTTGCAAAGTTGTCATGACAAGGAATACGAGGTCTGACAATTAAGCTTGTGAACTTGCCACTGTGTGTTTACGTTGGCAGCACTGTACAAACAACTTGGTAAGGTATCATAATCTTTGTATATCTGTGTCTCACAGTTGTGTTCTTGTTGATGTGTGGCGGTGTCTTGCTGAGTGGTGTTCATTATTGTTGTTGCATGTTTTTTGTATACCATCACGAGAATGTCGGAGTTTGAATTAGAGCAACGAACAAACATTAAATTTCTTGTTAAACTTGGCAAGAGTGGAAGTGAAATATGAAAAAAATGACAGTGTACAAATGGATCAAACATTTTTCTGAGGAGACAGAAAGCGTCACCGATGAAGAGAGGTCAGGAGGACCAGTAACGAGCAGAACTGATGAAAACATTGTAAAAATTTGTCGAAATGTGTGTCAAAATCATCGGCTGGCTGTGAGAAGCATAGCAGACCAAATAAACATTGATAGAGAAACAGTTAGGAAAATCTTAACTGTAAATCTTGGTATAAGAAAGATTTGTTCAAAAATGGTCCCAAAGGAGCTCTTGCATCAAGACAATGCACCAGCTCACACAGCACTATCTGCCTGGGGTTTTTAGCCAGTAAACAAATAACTGTATTGGAACACCCATTCAGCTGATCTGGCCCCTAATGACTTTTTTCTTTACCTGAAGATAAAGGAAATATTGAAAGGAAGACATTTTGATGACATTCAGGACATCAAGGGTAATAGGATAACGGCTCTGATGGCCATTCCAGAAAAAGAGTTCCAAAATTACTTTGACGGGTGGAATAGGTGCTGGCATCAGCGCAGAGTTTCCCAAGGGAAGTACTTTGAAGGTGACCACAGTGATATTCAGCAGTGAGTTAGCACTTTTCCTAGGATGAGTTCATGAACTTTTTGCTTTTATTGAGAAACTAGACCCTGTATGGTCTTGTACGAGGCAAGTGAGGAAAAAAGCATGCATTAAAAAGAGGAATTAGGATAAAGGTAAGGAAAGTCAGAGTTGCATATAATCATGTCTATGCTACCCTGCTCCTTCCTCTGCCTTTGGGGAGCAGGTAGTGGCAACTGGACTTGGTGAGGGTGAAATACACAGCACAGGCATTTCAGTTTGAGTCATTCTTCAGGAGGCCAAACCATGGTCACTAAAGTCATTTCCAACATGGATATTTGTAGCAAAACTAAAACGTTCTTTTCAACACCAGTTACAGTAGATGCTGTTGGTGATTCACACAGATCCCCTTTTCTAGGCCCGTGGATAGGTCCCCCAGTCTCGATGAGTGGTGGCTGTGATAAACTCACCTTTCTTCTGGGAATTACCCTTGACCTACAAGAGCAGTGGTGTGCTGAAAAATCTGTTTCATCCAGCTCTCAGGTTAAAAAAATATGCTGTGATGTTTAGCATTTGCAGATTTCTGTGATGTAATTGCTCCTATCACGGTGGATTTCAAGTTGCCAATTTGATGGCGCCCAATGCAAAGTGAAAAGAGGTACATACAGTGGGCTCGTCTTGAAAACCGGTATAAGGAGACTCCCTCAGGACACCACTGGACAAAAGGCAAATTTCCTGGGAATGCCAGGGAGGTGATGCCCCTCTTAGAAAGTACTGAAGGCTGGCCCCTTAGCCCCTAGGAGTGTGTAAGAGGTTGACAGCACTGTGGTGCTATGTGTACTCAAGATGTCCCTATACGATCAGGTTATGGTTGGACTCCCCAAGACTCAGATGCTTGACAAACTACCTCCTCCTCCCCGACCCTGGCCTGCTTCACTCATTCCCTTGCAGCTTTTACCTGAGAACACTTCAGAAATTCATTTGCATAAGATTCTCCATCTCAGGCCCTAAACCTGCTCTAAGAGAGCATTAGAATGCAGAAGGGTAATGCAACACTTATTTAGAACTGATGATTTTGCCAACATTTTATTCTATCTGAAATTCACAAGCTCAGAATAAATAATTTGAGTCAGTTAAATACTGAGTTGATTTCTACATTTAATCCTACCTAGAAACCAAGTATAAAATAGCAACATGCTATACGCAATATGTATTCATTTTCTGCATTATAGCCCAAGTGATGCATTTTGCTTTTATTGAGAAATTAGTGAAAATAGCTACCTGGAAAAAAAAAAGTGACTTTTCCTCAATTGAATAAAAAAGGGATATTTTCAGAATATCAGAGATAAATGAAAATTGAGAAACATCTCTGCTCTTTAGATGTAATATGAAGAATTTTTTGATATAGAGGTAACAAAATATTTTTAGGCAGGTGAGATACTGCTAATTTGAGGGGTTTCTATTGGATATGACACTAAACTGTGTAGGTGTATATATTTTCACTTACTAAAAATGATATCATGCACATTTTTCATGTGATACCATATATAAATATTTTGTTTATGGGTCAGAATATGTATGTTTTAGAGCTAATGGCCAGAATGGACTAATGTCATATTAAGTGTCGCATGTGATAAAGATCTGAGTAAAAACAGGAAACCAGTCTGCTCAGAACATTAGGTAGGCAATAGTAACATTAACAAAATAAAATTATTGCCTTACTGAGTAAACACTGGGTTTATTAAACAAGAAAAATAGATGTTAGGCTGAATCGCCAGTCTTAATACTTTTTGCATTTTGGATCTTGGCCCTAGCATATTACAGAATAAGGGATTAGAACACCTATATTTATTTATTTATTTATGTATTTATTTTTAAGGTGGGGTTTAATTCTGTCACCCAGGCTGGAGTGCAGTGGCACAATCATGGCTCACCACAGCCTCAACATCTTGGTTTCAGGTGATCATCTCACCTCAGCTTCCTGAGTAGTTGAGATTACAGGTGTGTGTCACCATGTCCGACTAATTTATTTTTTATAGAGATGAGGTCTTACTATGTTGCCTAGGCTGTTCTTGAACTTCAGGGCTCAAGGGATCCTCTAGCTTTGGCTTCCCAAAGCATTGAGATTACAGACCCCCCACACTCAACCTAGGATGCTTACCTTTTGAAATGTGAACAATATGAAATATGAAATACTGGGAAGAGACAGGTTACTTCTTTTAGTTATTCTTAATATTTCATACATATTGATAAAGTATGACATTAAGTTTTCATAGGAAAAATGAAATCTGATAGTCACTTAGACGTTTGTTTATGCAGCATACACTCCCAAAATTGCATTTATTCCAGTTTTTCAGTTTTAATCTAGATTTTCTTCTCAGAAAGAGTTTAGGAAAAGTATTTTTAAAAGTCTTTTAAACAGAATCTACTTCATTGCTTATGGGGAATTTAATATTTTTATTTTAATTTTCAGACCAAGGATACTTGGTTTCTAGGCAATAATATTTCTTTAACAGGATTCAAGATCTCTAAAGTTCATGTAGAACAGCTTTGTTGGTTTATCCAACCAAGTGGCCAGGCTTACAATGAGTTGATTAACCAATTTCAGAGCATTCTTGGAGAGAATGCACAACTGATACCAGTTTTTTAGACATCAATATTGAAACTTCTCTTGGGTATGTGACTGTTTCTGGGTTGCCCAGGAGCTCTGCCAGTTTTTATCTTCTTGACTATGATGGAGCCACTGGTCCTGGGCTAGTTGAGAGGTGAAGGTAGTCGAAAAAACTCTGTAAAAATTGGGTCATAAGTTTTCCTCTTCTCATCCCCATGAAGGATGGTAAGAGAGCTGAGCTGCAAGCAGTGTTATGTAAATAATGCATTTTGTAGTCTACTTTGAAGAGAATACTTAATTTGTAAACTGTCCATTAGTTTTATCTATGGGACCATGTAACCAGAAAACTAAAGTGAGGGATACAGAACTCATGAGATTCCTGAAGGACAATCTTCTTTCTAGGAATTTATCTGCCTATAAATTTACCAAATATCTCAGATTAGTCCTTCCACATTTTATTATAAAAATTATACTCAGTTCTGGGATAACTTGAATTTTTCTCACTTAAATATTGTCACTAAAATCATACAACTATCTATCCTTCTGTGTTTGGTTAAAATGCTCTATGAGAGGGGAAAATCAATTTCACTCTAATACAGAAGAGAAAAGGCCTACGTTTCTTGGTCATATGAATACAGGGCTAGGAGGAAAGAGAGGTATAGAGAAAAGATGAGAGAGAGAGAGAGAGAGAGAGAAAGAGAGAGAGAGAGGGAGAGCGCACTCAGGGGTTCAAGACCAGCATGGGTAACTTGGCGAGACCTCATCTCTACTATAAATCAAAAAAATTAGTCAGACTTGGTGGTGCATGCCTGTGATTCCAGCTACTTGCAAGGATGAGGCAGAAGGATCACCTGAGCCCAGCAGGTTGAGGCTGTGGTGGCTGTGATTGTGCCACTGCACTCCAGCCTGGGTGACGGAATGAGACTTCGACACAAGCATGCGCGCGCGCGCGCACACACACACACACACACACACACACACACACACACACACACACACACACACAAAAGGTTAAGAGAATAAGAGAGATGGAAAAATGGAGAAAAATGAGAAGGATAGAGAAATAAAGGAACAAGATACAGGAAAAAAAGGCAAAGCCTTTCCTAATACTTATCAGAGAAGTAGATAATGAGAGATTGAGATATATTTACGAAAACTAAAGCCAACCAGGTGTTTTCTTGGGAGACTTGCCTAATGACTCTGCATTGATTTTCTGGATGATGGCAAGAGGCAAACATTACAAGGAATTACCAAGACAATAAGCAACAATCCTCAGCCCAGATCTAAGCTCAGCAATGGTGCAAGAAAACCTGATACCCACAACAGAATGCCTTCGTGAAGAATCTATTGCCTAACTTAGAATACGCCATCTATGTCTTTCACATTTTGCTAATCTTTCATCACTTTTCACTGCTATGCACTGAAGCCTTCCACTCCCCACAAAACCTCTGCTTTGTGAACAAACACAATTATCTTGGCCTCGTTTCTTTATCTTTAATTTAAGTCCTTTCTTGTAACATTCAGTTTGTCCCGAATCCTTTATTTTAGCTACTCAGAGCCCGATATCCCAAAAGAGAAAGAGTTATGTATTCAAAATTTTGAGGAATAATTTTGATAGAGGTTGAGAAGAAGAGGGCAATACAAATTTCTTCCAAGTCAATGCTAGTGCTTTAAAGGGTGTTTTCCTTTAAGAGAGCTTACATCTTCATTAAATCCTCATTCAAGGGTCAACTTCAAGCAAACACATTCCTGATATCCTATCTAACCAAGGCTTATATAGAACCAAAGGATTTCCCGGCTGTAAGGGGTATCACAGGTCAAGTCAAAGCTCTAATCTAATGCTTGAGTGTGCTCTATAATCCCAAGTAGCCTTTGGTGCCTATCAAAACTCTTTTGGTGCCTGGGATGTCAATGAAACAGTAGAAGGGTCATTCAATTTTCACCCAGCTTGAATTTCTATTTTGAATTGAAGTCTGGTCCAAACCACTTCCAAACATCAGACTAGTTCTCTATGTCTGAGGCTGCACGGGAAAGGTACAATTAGAAGGCAGAAATTATGACTTCCCAAAACATTTTTCTTTTAGATAGATAGATAGATAGATAGATAGATAGATAGATGATAGAAAAAACAGAATATTTTACTCTTCTTACTTTGTTCCTCTTCCATACTTCATCTTGTCAATGTCTTTTCTATTAGTTAAGCTTATTGTCAGTCTTAGGGGAGCTGACAGTCACACCCTAGATACTGTCTTCTCCATAAAGGTATTGCATGACAATGATCTCACTGATCATGGATGTAGTAGCTTATGACTATGTAATTGAACTGAATTCAACTCTTGGCATTTTTCCTGTGCTATTTATTCATATTGACTGAGCACATGCTCCATTAACTTTTTAACTCTACTTTTTCACATGTGGTGTTTTTACATGTGAAAAAGTAAATCTCTCAAAGCCTGAATCTGTGAAGTTTTTTATAAATATATATTTGAGAGGAAGCTTTACTGTCATGCTTACTGAATTCCAACCTCCTGGGCTGGAGGTACTAGGAAGGTGGCTCTGAATTCTTATTCTGTCATTCAAGGAATTGAAATCACTTTACCTCTCAGCACGTATGTTACAAATTCTAATACGAACATTAGTTTCTTTGACAGAGAAGTTCAAGTGGGAGTTAAGTTGTGTTTTATTGCTAACAGCAATAAAGCCTATGATGGTAGCTAACAATTATTGATTATGTTCTTTTCCAGTCATTGCATTATAACCTGCCTAATAAGTGCATTTGAAAAATATAATCCCCTCCACCACAACCCTACGAAGTAGAAAGTATTATGATGCCCCTTTTATAAAGGAGAAAACTGAAGCTTAGAGAAGCTAACATCTTGTATACGGATGGTGGGTAGAAAATCTGAAATTCAAACCCAGGTCTCACATCAGGTCATTCATGTACATGTGTATATCTCCTCCCCCAAAAGGAGGTCTTCATTGTTTTATTGATCCCACTTCTTCTAGCCATGACTTTAAAAATTCCTTCTCATTTTCTGGAAGCTTTGACTCTTTCTGGGTCTCTTTGAAGCCATTTATAAATCATTTCTCCTTTTGTCCTCCTTGGCTGTAAGCTCTTTTCTCTCACACATCTTACATGCCATTTAACAGCACTTTTTTCCTTGCAAAACTCCCCATGCAGCCACATCCATATCTTTAGCTCCTACTCGTTCCTTTTTTGGTATCATCATTTGTAATTGTATTACCATAATTTCCTTTTTAAGAGCTTCACAATCCACTGGAGTCATCTTCCGTGAGGTAATGAGATTATGTATGTTTTAACTATGATACTTAAAAAGTAATCTACCTTTTGAAGTTTTCATATGCATGTCTGATGTCTACCTTTTTTTTTTTTAACCTTGGCTACCATCATTTCTAAAATAATACACCCACTTTTTTCCCAGTTACGGCCCATTCCACATCACTAAACTTTCCTTGCTGGTTAGAATTAGGTTCAAATAAACACACCTCTTATTGTCTTCTTCTGAGCAAGGATGATATCAACATGGCAAGCCAAGAAAATAATCAAACCACAAAATACAGATAAGTAAGAACTATATCCACTCTTTTAGTAGCTCTTAAAGATATGCTCAATACTACAAATATGCATAAAATTATACATACCATTTCTATATCAGAGTTTCAGTGTAAAAAGACCCATGGTATTTAAAGGCAGCTAATAAGTTTTAAATGGGTAAGGACACTTACCTATCAAATTTTAACAGTATTTATCCAATAAAAATCAACAACACATTCAGATGATGAAATGAATTTACCTTTACATTTTCTTTAAAACTTCCACACACAGAACCAGATTATCTGAAATTTAAAGGCCCTTTGAAAACTATATTTCATTCTACCTTCCTTTTTATGTTAGCACATACTCTAGCACCTCCATAAAGTCTGATTTGACTAACCCAACTTTTTGTTCCCATTAAAAATTAGTGCCAACCTGATTGATTTGCTAATTAATCATCACTTCTTCCTTAATATTTATTCTATTATCTGAAATAGTTATTTAAATGATTTACTGACATTTAACTTCTGTGTATCTTCTCTCTAAATATATCAGAATTTTTTGAAGGAACATTAATGCTTCACACAAAAGATTTCAGAACACAGCAATGTTGACACATGAGAATGGCAATAATTAATTATGGTTAACTAAATTTCGCAATCAGGTTTATGGAAAAATTTAAAAATAGAGAAGTAGTAAGATTTTAAATACCAAACCAATTCATATTTCTTATTTTTCAATGTATTTTAACATTTCATGAAAAGTACAATCCCTGGAGATTAGTTTCAGTGATAGAGTCTACTGATAGCAAAGTTATTTTTCATCATGGGGGTTCTCACATTTTTCCCACCTTGAGTCATAGCAACTTTTGACGAATTCCATGTAAGCCTTTTGTAATCAAGGATAATCTTGGTTGAATTCAAATCAACCAGCACTATCACAGAAAACTCCAGGGAGGTAAAATGAACGTGTGAGAGCACATTTATCATGAGGCGTTCTTAATCTGAGGGCTAATATCTATAGTATATTAGTCTTACTCTTCCTTAGAAGAAAAGTAATACTAATACTATAGGCCAAGTCCTAAAAGAAATATGATAAAGGTACATAAAAAGCAAATAGAGATTTTACAGTCAGCTAAAGTGATCAAGAGGAGTTTCACGGAAGAGACAGCTTTGGAGCCATAAAGGTTGAATCATAAAAAGGCAGGGACTGGAAGTCCTGAGGCTCGTCAGGCATATTGTGGCCGACCCACAGATCATAGGGAGAGGAAAGGTATGTCCAACAGAAAAAACCAGAAGTGTCACAATCTCATTGAGGAAAAAAATACACACAAAGTATGAGGGAGATAAGTCTCTGGAAAGGGAACTTGGGATTGTACTGCAAGGACTACGAATGCCAGGCTGAAATATTTATGCCTAATTTATAGGTACGGATGAGTTTTATTACCTCATATTTATGTCATGGGAAAAGTGAGATGGCCTTGTAGATCCACCTAGAGCTTTGTGTTGCATGTCTTCCAATTGCCCCTTCAGATTCGTCTTTTCCTTGCTTGGTGGCTTGGATGCTGCTTGCATAGACTGAATCAGCAGGCTCCCTTGGTCTCTGACTTCTTACCAGAGGGAGCCTGGTAGAAGAGGGGAGGGAAGGGAGTGCAGCTGGGGCCTTGTTCTCTAGCTCCATCCAGAGGGGTTGCCTTGAGCTAGCTGCTTCCCTCACTGGAGGTCAGGTGTTCCTCATCTATGGCTCTCTCTGTCTCTGTGTTTTGGTAGCCATGCCCTCCCCTCATCTGGGGGGTGGTAATAAACAATACCTCTATTAAAATCCCCATGACTCACCCAATTAAGTGTTTCATGTCTCTGCTGAGACTGATATAAGCCCCAAGTATCCAGAAGTCAAAGAGAAATTGATGTCAACCATAGGTAGCGATAACAGGGCCTGTATTCCTGGCCTCTACTGAGCAAAAACTACCAAAACAAAACAAAGCAAAACAAAGAACCAACCCGGAATAGATGGGAGAAAGGCTGCTTTTCTGAGATAATTGAGATGAGTCCAAAGTCTGCTAAAGGTCAGTCTCCTGTCATTTTTTGCTTCTTACATCCATGACTATGACACTAGGGTGAGGTCAATCATTTCTACCACCTGCCTCCTTGCCAGAGGTTTCAGATCCTGGAACTTCTACCCTTATCACGGACTAACTGTATCCCCAAAACTTGTATTGGGTGTCCTTAAAAGTCTAGCAAGTCATTAGGGAAGTGCAAATCAAAACCACAATGAGATACCACTTTACAGCCATTAGGATAGCTATTTTAAAATAAATAAATAAAAACATAAAACAAGTGCTGGTGAGAATGTGGAGAAATTGGAATTCTTGTGTACGTAAAATGGTGTAGCTGCTATGGAAAGCAATATGGCGTTCCCTCGAAAAGTTACACATGAATATGACCCAGCAATTCCACTCCTTGGTGTATACCCAGAAGACTTGAAAGCAGGATTCAATAATTGTACATCAATGCAACATTATTCACAATAATCAAAAAATAGGAGCAACCCAAGTGTCTTGAGGAATAGGTAAGAAAAATGTGGTATATACGTACAATGGAATATTATTCAGCTTTCAAAAGTAATGGAGTTCTGATACATTCTGCAACATGAATAAACCTTAACAGCACTATACTAAGACAAAAAAGTCAGCTACAAAAGGACATTTTATAATTCCACTCCTATGAGGTGCCTCCAGTTGGCAAATTCATAGAACCAGAATATAGGACAGAGGTTACCAAGGGCTGGGAGCGGGGAGAGATGGGAAGTTAGAGTTTAATGAGTACAGAGTTTTAATTTGGGATAATGAGAAAGTTATGAAAATGGATAATTGTGATATTGCAAAAACACCATGCATGTACTTGATGTCACTGAACTGTACACTTTAAAACAGTAAAAATGGTAAAAGAAAAATAAATGTCTGTCTGATATTTTGCAGCAGAGACCAAACACGAGGCCTATCTGATGAAATCTCAGTAGTCTGGAATTCCTAGAAATGATGAGACGGCACTGAGGGCGGGGAGGGACTCAGACTCCAGCACTTTCTACAGAAAGTGGTTGGCACTGACTCCTGAGGGTGCTGTCACAAATCTAAGCAACTACCAATTTGCAATTAGATTAACTTTGATTTTTTTTCTTGTTGTACAGAAAAAAATAATATTTCAAGCTGTAATTTTGTAAAAACCTCAAAAAGTTTTAAAAATGACTTGATTTGTGATGATTAGTAAACCACTAACATATTTAAGTTTACAATTATTATATTAGTTTTGCTACTGCAACAGTTCACCGCAAACTTGGTAGCTTAAGACAAAGCAAATTTGTTATTTTATTTTCTGGAAGCCAGAGATCTGAAATCAGTTTTGTTGGGCTAAAACTGCGGTTTCAGGAGGGCTGTGTTCCTTCTGAAAGCTCTAGGGAAGAATCTGTCTCTGCTTTTTCCTGCTTTGAGAAGCTTCCTTGACTCGAGGTTCTACATCATTCTGACCTCTGTTTCTATCTTTGTGTCTCTTTTCTCCGACTCTGGCACTCCTGCTTCTGTCTTTTTCTTTTAAGGACCCTGTGATTGCAGTGAGTCTACCTGGATAATCCAAGATAACCCTCCCATTTTAAGATCGCATCTGCATTAATCACATCTTCAGGATATCTTTTGCCATGTAAGGTGACATATTTACAGGTCCCGGGGACTACTGTGTGAACGTCTCTGAGAGTGGGGCATTATTTTATCTACCACATCTACCAACTCCAAGTATATTTTTGCCTGAAATGGAGAGATAGGTTAAAAATAGTAGGTGTTTTTTCCAGATTATTCAATCAATGAAAGCCTGATATAATAAATCTAAAAACTTTAGAGAGGAAAAAATAAAATGGTATTATCCTTAATTTCAGTCTCTTTTCTATGAATATCACGAACAAATTTTGAATAACACTGAGATCATTAACTGGACAATTTTAGATCTTACCTTTTACACTTATTGTATCATGAGTAATTGCCATGTCATTAACTACTGAGATGTTTGCTTTATTGAAAGAGTTAAAAGATGAGGATAGATGCCAGGACAAAATTTTGGCCAAAATGATAGAACTGGTCAGTAGGTTTTAGACTCAGTCTTAATATATTTTTTTCTATTTTTTTCTCCTTTTAGATATTTTTGATCAGCAGAGAGGTTTCGACGTGTCACATCTGCTCAGTGAAAGCCAAACGCAGTTAACTCACATCCTTCCAGCACCCATCTGTGTCAAATGTTCCAGTCAAATATCTATACCCCAAATGCTCAACTGAGGTTATCTGTTTTTCACTCTGGGGTAATCTTCTCACTCTATATTTTCATTTCAGATTACCAAGAAGCTCACTTATGTGACTAGCACATTAAATTAAGACACAACCGTACATTTACTTTGGTTTGAGCAAATAGACAAGGAAGGTTAAAATGTTACTGACTTTGTACAATTTCAATGGCTAACAAGAGTCTCACTCTTTAAAATGGTCAATGAAGCTGAACTCAGTGTAAAACACCATTTACATCATAATCCAATTTCCTAAATATAAAGATTTTGAACAACCTAAAGCTGTAAAGAATTATCTCTTGCCTCTCCTTCGCTTTTTTTGATACTTAAATTGATTTAGTAGCTTTAGAGAGAATGGATTAATTAGCTCCAAACTATTTAGCAGTTGGAAATTTACTAGGATCAAAGGTAGGAGATTGGTTTTAAGGTAGAATTCTTATATATACATGCAATCCAACCTTAAGAGAGTGTCATATATAAAAACACAATTACAGGTTGTATATTCCTTATCCAAAATGTGTGGGACCAGAAGTGTTTCAGATTTAGGATTTGATTAAATTTTGGAATTTGCACACACACACACACACACATACACACACACACACACACACACACACACTACACAATGAGATTATCTTGAGGATGGGACCAAGTCTAAACACAAAACTCATTTATGTTTCATATGCATTTTATACACAAAACCTGAAAGTAATTTTATACATTTTTAGTTTTGTGCATGAAACAGTTTGACTGTGCATTGACTGTGACCCATCACATGAAGTCAGCTGAAGAATTTTCTACTTGTGGGGTCATGTCTGTGCTCAAAAAGTTTTTGGATTTGGAGCATTTTGGATTTTCAGATTAGGGATGCTTAGCACGTGTTTTGGATTTTGTCCGTACAAGTCCTATATGTCAGATATGTTCAGCTAGGAAGAAAAAAAAAAAAGAACTTGCTTCAAAACTACCATTGAAAATAAGCAACTAGCCGGGCTTGGTGGCTCAGCCTGTAATCTAGTGCTTTGGGAGGCCGAGGTGAGTGGATTGCCTGAGCCCGCGGGTTCGAGACCCACCTGGGCAACTTGGCGAGACCTCATCTTTACAATAAAAAAAAAAAAAAAAAAATTATCCAGGTATGGTAGTGCGCGCCTGTAATTCTAGCTACTTGGAAGGCTGAGTGGAAGGATCACCAGAACCCAGCAGGTTGAGGCTGCGGTGGCCGGGAGCGGCCACTGCACTCCAGTCTGGGTGACAAAGTGAGAGTCCAACTCAAAAAAATAAAAATAAAAAATAAAAAAAAAGAAAATAAGCAACTTAAAAGGTAAAAGAAATCTAATTTTTAAGTAAAAACGAATATTCTCCATGATATTAATGGCACAGTACATTTTGATTCTCATTAACTATTATTATTCCTTATTATTTTTGTGTTGAGGTTGAATTTTAGCCCTAACTTATGGGTAAGAAAAGCCCTTGTTCCATTACCTGAGCATTATGTCAGGTCAAATATGTTAAAACAAACATAGCAACACAAGTCAGAGGCTGCAACAGGGCTGCTTCATGGGTTTTTGCATAAATACTGACCAGTGGAATTTAAATGCCAAAAGAAATAATGCCATGGATTAAAAATGTGACATAAAACATACAGTTGCTGGGGTACATTTAACCTACTGACACCCAGCCCATCTCAGACTACAAAATGTGGCATCCTGCCCAAATTCTATAAAACCTCCCAGTCTTACAGGATGGTTTAAAAACCCATTGAATTGGTACTTCTTTTTTCCTTTTTTTTTAAATTTTACTTTTATTTTATAGACATAGGGTCTTGCTTTGTTTCCCAGGCTGGTCTCAAACCCTTGACCTCAAGCAATCCTCCCATTTCTGCCTCCCAAACTGCTAGGATTCCAGGAGTGAGCCAATGCACCCACACATGAGTTGGTACTACTTTAAGGCAATACTAAATTCAGAGCAGTGACTTAGATTTTCACTTCCAAAACAAGCCTCCAACTCATTAAACATCACCTTTAAAAAGCTTGCAAACATGATTTAGCTATTGTCTATCAAGTTCAGGCATTTCATTACCAGTTAGTTTATCCCATGACCATTTCTATTTTCTTTTCTGCCTTTGACAAATGCAAAAGGACTCATCAGGCAGTTCTCAGCTTTTCAAGCGACTGACAACACCAATTGTGCCAGATATAAATATTTACATTGTCAAAAGTAAATGTTTCCAAAATCCAGACTCCAATGCATTTGAAAATTGGTTTGGATCAGGTACACTTTACTGAGATGGAAAAAAAAAATCACTTGTCCAAAAACCAAGCAACAACAACAACAACAAAATACCCAAATCATAACATTTTAAATTCCAGTCTCTCTTTTCCC
Source organism: Carlito syrichta (assembly GCF_000164805.1). Taxonomy (NCBI): domain Eukaryota; kingdom Metazoa; phylum Chordata; class Mammalia; order Primates; family Tarsiidae; genus Carlito; species Carlito syrichta. Next base: position 462,848 of record NW_007258870.1, on the reverse strand, counting down.
AATAAACTGTAGGGAGAAGCTGTCTTGACTTTTTTTTCTTTTCATTCACATCAACATTTTTCTTTAAGATGGTCTTTTGGAAATTGAAGCAATTATATCACTATTTATGTTAGCTTGCCACTTCTCCTCTCACACTCCCAGTATACGCTGGCCATAACACCCAGGAAAAGGATCTAGTTCCTTAATACCGTGCTTCGGTATCCGACCTCTGGCTGTCTTCTCCATCCTAACCCCATGCCAGCCTGTCTTCAGTCTCTGTGCTCAGTGTTGCTGGCCATCTTTCAGGTGATTTCTGAAACACAGGTTCCAAACTATTTTCCATTCTGCTACCTTGGGGTTTTTTTCCCCCCTGCTTTTCCTTTTGCCTGGAATTCAATTATCCCCCATCACCCTTTCCAAGAAAGAAAAGATGACTGAATAGTTAGTCAAAACTTCAACTTTCCCTTTTCAAATACTGACCAGTGAACTCACACATTTATGACTTTAAATATATAATTCACCTTTTTTAGAGAGAGGTGTATGTAGAAGCCATGCCAAGTTCCTTAAACTTCACCTGCATAATGGCCACTTTGGTACTTAATCCTGAATTGTACCCCACAACTTTAAAATAAAAATAAAAATGGCAAATAAAACAGTAATTAGGGTAGCTTAGTTTTCTGTGCAATCAGAGCAATAAACTAAATGACCTGCTAAGAGCTTTCAACAAAAAATGCTTCTTAAATAATATTTAAAAATGGTACACAAATACTACACAATTAAATGGTCCCAATCACATGCAATGCCTTTTAAAATCTGACTTGTGACCTGAGTCAAAGTCACTAACAACTTTTTGATGAGTCATTATTTTTTAATTTTAATTTTTGGTGATAGTTACATGGTAGAAAAAAAGATATTCCAATATATCAGAAGGGGAGAAAAATGAACTTACACACTTCATGGTAAATATGGTGAACAGACTACATAAGAGAGGAAGATGGAACAGAGCCCAGTGAGCCCAACCCTAAAGAATCAACCTCCAGCATCAACAAAAATTGTCTATAATTTTAACTCCAATTTTGCACACAAATGATTTTCCTTTCCTCTTGAGTTTTCAACAACTAAATCACCTTCAAACACAATTTCTGCAGTCTTTTTTACCTTCAACAACTTATTCAACAATAAAAGGTAGCCAAAGAGAAATGAACCATTGAAAGAAATGCTAGATTTCAGAGATGAGAAGACCCTGTGGGTGCGATGTCCTTGCACAAATTAAGGAGGAGATCATCCTCGTGAGGGAGGAGTGGAAAGGAGGGATTTAGGTGTACGGATCACACAGCACAGCTCAGCATTTCTGCACGGGAGTTAGGAGTCTTAGCTAGCAAGACATCCTTAAGAAGATTAATTATTGATTTTCTTATAAATCATCTAAGGTGATTTTTGTTTGTTTTTCTTCCCAGGATGATAAACGTCTGAATTTCCTTTTGTTAATTTTTTCTTTTACTTCGTTGAGGTTAAAAGAAGGGCTAGTAAAGCAGTTTCTGAAAGAAAGGATTTCCCAGCATGATGTACAGAGGTGGCAAATATATTTTCTGAACTTTACTGGGTACCAAGGGATAGGGTCTCAGGCACTCTTCACAGGGTGCAGAGTAATTAGACACATGGGAGTTTGACTAGCTAGAGAGAAAAAGCACAATTTAAAATGGATTATATGTATTGGCAGCAGGTAGAGGTCTGTAGTATGCCTAGGTGAGAAGACAAACTCATTGCAGAGATGGAAGCCTTCAAAAACAGTCAACTTTCAGAATCAGCATGGCTCCGTCTCCAACTTCACAATGGAAGCAATCTGGCAACTTACCTTCCTGCCCCCAGTGTTGATCCGAAGGGGCGTCAGAAAGGGGTCAAAGATCATGTGACTGGTTTCTATGTTGACTGGAGACTGCCGTTTTCCTACAGAGCAAAGATTCCAAGCTGAGTTCACCAATCCCCAGAAAGAAGGAACTAGAAACCAAAAGAAATAGTAGAATTAGCCTGGGTTGGAATGGAAGGTTGGGGAAACAATGTAAAAAGAACTATGGACAAAAGTAGTAAAATCAAAGAGAACCACTTAATGTTTCCATTCATAGAGATCCTGGAGTGGCTATGGTACCTTCCTGGTCTGAATCTTGGTCAATTTCTTTAATTCCTACATTCATGATCTCTTACAGTCAGATTTTCTTGTTTCGGACCCATTTGTCCTGTGGTCTCTTCGTTCAGTACAGTCAGCATGAACACTTTAATGCTTACATCATCTTTTAAGCCACATCATCTCTGCCATACCTGAGGTACACCAAATATTTAGCAATTCCTGAGTTGATGCTCTGCTTTCTTATCTGGTAAGAATGATGTGAAAATCAACTCTGTCCTACTTAGAAGTTTTTCAAAGAAACTGCCATTTGGCATATACAAGGTGTTCTTCTATGGGTTGTCAAGACCAAATTAAGGGAGTGAATTATTTTTATGACTCCCAGTCAATGCCAGACAGGAGCTTAGAAACTTGACTTTGTTTAGTTCAGCACTGTATCATTAACCTAATGAACCAGCAGATGAAGAATGTATTCATTTGATAGGAGAAAGAATGACATTGAATGTTGAGTGCAAATATCTAAAGGAAACTGTCTACTAATTTTCAGTGTCACATTAAAACTGCTATCAGAATAAATTTCTGTGGCAATTTCCAGTCCTGCTTTCTTCTATTTAAGAAAGTTAGCTGGGCATGGGGGGAAGCAACCTACTAATTTTATGTCTGTGAAGAAAATAAAAAAAACTATACCTTCAGCCTTTTCCTGCCCGTCTCAGAACCTCCACAGAGGCCTGGATCCATGTGTCCTCCCTATGCCCCTGAGATTATATAGCCATTTATTCATTCATTCACCCATAGAATGTGACTTCTAAAAGATGGAAGAAGGAAGGCAATGGATTTTTCCACCTGGAGCCTCGAGGAAGAATATAGGACTGCTGACACTGATTTTTAAACCCATGAGAATCATTTTAGACTTTTAACCTCCAGAAATGTAAGATAACAAACTCATGTTGTTTTAAGCCACTCAGTTGTTGTGGTCATTTGTTATAGCAGTAATAGAAAACGAATACAGACTCTTTACCTTTAAAACTCTGTGAGACAATAACCTTTTTGATAATCAAGACATCTATGATGTCTGGGGGCCCGTCCCTGGAAGCCAACTGCATGATAAACGTAGTTACAGCTGGTGCACATTGCATTTCATCTACTCCCATGAAAAGCATTAACAACAATAATTCCAGGCCCATAAATAGATTGTAAGATTGCTATTATGGGGCAGCATGGGTGGGCAGCTGTTGCTGTGCCTGACTAATAAACGTCATACTGGAAAAGTCCCCCCACAAAAATACAAACAGCAAAAACTTTATGCGAACATCTGCCTTCACTTTTATTGGGCATGGAATTCTTTATGACAAACAGTTTCGGGGTTTTATATCCCCACTTCACTACCAAGGCCGATGTCTCTGATTCTAACCACCTGCTCAGCCAATTGAGGAATGACTGAGAAACACCCTCCCCGGTTTAGCTGTGTTCTTCATTGGCTCCACTCTTGAAGGGATAGCTAAATGTATTTACCCCTGGATTGCTGCGTTCAATCAGTCGTAAATTAGTGGCCTTTCAGAAAAAGAAGCTACCTTAGAGATAATCTGATCTAAACACATATATGGAGTTAAGACCATAGAGGTTGAGGATAAAGTCTCCTACCCAAGGCCACGTAGCCAGGTAGAGGCACAGAAGGACAGAATAAAGAACAGAACCCAGGTCTCAAGACTTTTAGTGCTACTGAGTCTCCACTGCTCTAAACACCTTTCCTCTGCAGAAGGCTCCATACATGAGCAGATTACAGAGGGGGGACCCCCCAACCTGGAATTTGTTTATAAAAAATTGTGTATTTATTCTTACATGTTTACACTTCAGTCACCTTCAAAGTACTCTCTGTTTGATGCAATGCACTAACAAGACACTTTTTCCACTGCTCAGAACAGTTTTTGAGGTCATCCATTTTGACGTCTTTTGGTGCTTCTGCCATTTTTTGTTTCATCTCTTCCACATTAGCAAAAGGTTTCCCTTTGAGGACTTTTTTCATCCGGGAAACAAAGAAAAAAACTCACTCAGGGTCCGATAGGGTGAATAGGAAGGGTGGGGCATGGGGTCATGCCATTTTTGGTCAAAAAGTGCTGAAGGCTCAACATGATGTGGGCAGGTTGTTCATGTAAATCACCCACCATGAAATGGGCAAATAGTTGAAAGAATCTTCAAAAAAAAAATTCACTGAAGCTGGACGCAGCCTCTCATAACAAGGCTAACTGGTACACTGAGATCGATGAGTCCCTAGAACACTTATCTAGTGGGGGAAGCCTATACTACAAGGGGCATGCACTCCAAAAGATAATTCCATATATGTATATTTTTGGTGTCCCCTTTGTATTGTAGCCAAGGAATTTCGGAGCTAATTGTTGCCATGACTTGTAAGATTTCTGCTGTCATTTCTCTTTCTGTGAATCAAGAAAAACAATAGTGCCTATTTTCCGGTTAAAATAAATTTCAAGTACAGAGGTTCAAATCAAACTGCTTAACTGCTTTGAAAGTCAACTATCTCACATAGGGTTAGGATTTTCAAAGAGGCATACGACCATGGGGTAATGTAGACACAGTGGTCTGGGTGGTAAAGGAGAGGAAGAGTGTGTTTGGGACCAATTGCAGGGTCCCAAGCAGACCTGATGGGGATGAATGTTCATGAACAACTGCTCCTGGAATAGTGTCCTGAGGTCAGATGGATTGGTTAAGGCTTTAGTCCAGGTAAAAGGAGGAGTCAGTGATGTTATAAGAAGTATTGTTTGGGCAATATTTAAGGTATGGAATCAGTCCAGGGACCTCAGGTGCCAAATGGACCAGAAAGAGCTCTGTAAATGTGGTGTAATGTAGATTCTAGAGAAATGCTTTAGGATGAAAGCTGTGAAAACAGGAGGGCGTGAAATGCCTGTGTTTATCGGGGCACAGAAGTGAGCCAGCTGACATAACATGCAGAGCAAAGATGGGTGTAAGAACTAGGGCTTCCAGATTCAGAGTGAGAAATTTTCTCTCTGGGTTTTGTGCAGAACTCTCAGTTATCCCCAAAGTTCTGATACTTAACTATCCTTCATAATATTATCCTTCAGATTTATAGATACCCCATGTCACCTTTGGGAGCAGAGATGGAGTTATAGGCTACTGTGGCACTGCTTCTATTTTCAAATTTAGAGAATCATGGTTGAATTATTTTTCTTAGTGTTCACAGTTATCCTGATAAATCAGATCTTTAAACATTCCTTTTTAAAGCATCAGTTATAACGGCTTATTAACTAAGGCTGTGTCTTTTTCTATCTTGATTGATACAACTTATTGCTGAGAAAAAATGTAAATAAAGCAAAATTGACTGAGAATCACTCTAATTAATGGACAACTGGTCTGACAATGTTTGAATTCCACCATCCCTGGCATCCTTTTCATACAATCTTCTAATTTACATAAAAACTAGAACACACAACAGATCGGAATATTTTTGCAAATTAATTTTCACAGAGTCTAAGCCATGGAACTTAACTGCCGCATCACAGCTACATGTTATCTTGCCAAAATATTTCCCCATGGCAATACCTCCATTCTTACCCGAAACTACAAATCCCAAATGGCCTCCTGGCTCTGGATCCAGTGAGTTATAAAAGATGCTCAATGACTACATGATTTCAACTGCTTAAATCATGAGCCTTGGCAAACCCAAAGCAAAACCTATCAGCTGCTTATTAGGACCAATGAAACAAAAAAGCTCCTGTTGAGTTTTCTACCAACACACTTTGGCAACCCCCAGACAAAAACAACAAAGCTGTCACCAAAACAAGAAGTAGGTCAGGAGAGCAAGGAAACTGAACAATCAAGTTTGATAGGGAGAGTTAAAATTTGCCTTGATGATGTCTTTGTCCTAGAGAAGGTAGTCCAAAGCCAGGCTTGTGCTTTTAGGCATCCTCCTTTTTTAGTTGTCCTGAGCCAGCAGAATTTGCTACTGTGGGCAGGATGTTAGGCACTTGGAATTAATTTATACAGTTTATGTGAATTTACTAAGTCCTATGGGAACAAGATAAATTCAATTCAAATAAATTTACTGACAGTCTATGATGTGCCAGGCATTTGCCTTGGTGCTGAGAATTCATGCAGTGAACGTTTGCTGAGGACTTACTATGGGCCAGACACTGCCACCAGTTCTAGATAGTCAATAGTGAATGAAAGAGATGGCTCTTATTCTCAAGAATCTTGCAGGTTAGTGGGAAATATGGAAGACAAATGAGTTTATATATGTCTATGTAATTAAAACTTTTGGTAAGCATACTATAGAAACAAGTAAGAGGCAGGGTTCGGTGGCACAGCCCATAATCCCAGCACTTTGGGAGACCGAGGCGAGTAGATTGCTTAAAGCTGTGGGTTCAAGACCAGTCCAGACAACTTGGTTAGACCTTGTCTTACAGTAAATCAAAAATTGGCCAGGTGTGGTAGCGTATGCCTGTAGTTCCGGCTACTTGGAAGGCTGAGGCGGAAGGATCGCCAGAGCCCAGCAGATAGATACTGGAGTGGCTGTGAGTGTGCCACTGCACTCCAGCCTGGGTGACAGAGTGAGACTCCAACTCAAAAAACAAACCAAAACCAAAAAAACAAAAGCAAAAACCAACAAACCAAAAAACCAAGTAAGATGGTCAGAAATTATAGCATAAAGCATGGAAGGGAGAGATAATCCGAGTAGGAATGGTCTCTGTGGAAGGGTTATCTAGTAAATTCTGGAAAGACTGGGAGAGTTGCTTCTTGACAGTGGCAGGGGAAAGGCTGTCCAAGACAGAAGGGAAGAGCAGGAGTCTAAGGCAGAGAAGAGGAGCAGGAATTTTGGCAGAGAAGAGTTTAATGTGTTCTAGGAACTGGAAGAAAGCCAGTTAACTTGAGCCTGATGAATCAGATGAGGAGAAAAGTGAGATGAGGTGGGGTTGGTTAGACCAGGAACAGATGATTCAGGGTTCTGCAGGTCACAGTAAGGAGTCTGCGTTTTACTTCCACGTGGTAGAAAGCCACTAAGAGTCTGGCAGGGAAGTACCATGGTCTGATTTATGAATTAAAAGCATGTGTCTTCCTTGGCTGGAACACAGCCAAAAATGAGCTTGATTATCCTTGGAGTGGTTTGAATGGGAAAAGAATTGGTTCCCAAGCAACAGTTGGGGACATAGGTTTTTACGTGAATTTAATCCTATTGCCTTGGGTGTATTTAAATTCTATCTCAAAGGAGGAACTAATTGAATGTTTTAGAAAGTATTCTCTTCAACATATGTGCCAATAAAATTGCATTTTCCTAGGATCCAACTGGTGCTTTACAAGTCATAATTCGAAGCAAGGAATATTTTCATGAAGAGACTCAGCTAAGGCAATCTTTTCTCATTTTCAGGCAATAAACTAAGTCCCTAACTTTTCAGTCAAAGGAAAGCAAATGAAAGTTGAGAAAATGAATACTGGCATAAAACATATCAACAGTGAATTCAATCCTACAAATAAAGCCTTCCATTTCAATATCGCAATCTCTACTTTGGGGTTATAAAACATATGAATACATCTTAAATAAGAACTCATATCTTTTTCTTGCTCTTTCCCTCACCAATTCTGATTTACTGTCCTTTCCTCTCTTTTCAGCTGTAATAAATCTCCACTTTGAGCCATTATTAATGAGCATGTTTAAAATACCCACTGCTGCAGGCTTTTGCCCCTTTCTGATTTCAGATTTATTTTATAGAGGGAAGTGGCCTTGAAATTAACCTCTTTGCTGCTGGATTCTTCCTCCGTTGCTAGGACTATGACACACAGCACACAGAAGGTCTTTAACTAGGGCTTCTCATTCTCTCACTTGGGAATCTCTAAGGAGCTGCATATATCCTGTTTAACGCACAATCATTAATTCGTGCATTCATCTAAAAAATTAATGGACTGTCTCTAATGAAATAGGAATAGAAAGATAAATCAAGTGTTCCCACTTTTAAGGACACTCAGTGTGGTGAGACGATGGGTAAGCTAGCAAGTAGTTATAACAAAACATGGTGTTTTAATCAAGGTATGTATACATTAAAGTTTAAATGCAGAGCAAGTAGCAAACTGACCCTGAACCTTTTCTCAAGTACTAGGGTAAGCCTTTCTTGTAGAGGGGGCATTGTTGCAAAACATAAATGATATGTAACTAGCAAAAACATTTAATCATGTTCTCGTGCAGCGAGACATACTAGTCCTAACAACTGAGTTAGATTATCACAGGAATTTGAATTCAGCTATTATACAGGGAGATTTAAGCCACTTCATCTTCTGACTTCTCCAACGTAGACAGCTATCATTGTATAGGGGAAAGATCATGAGTTACCATGTCCTTACCATAGAACCATGAGCAGGTGGCTACATTTCTATAGCCTTAGTTTCTCCATCTGTAAAACGGGGATGGTAGCCACCTCACAGAGTCATGGGGAAGATTTAAGTGAGAACATATTTTAAAAGGTCTTGCATAACATTGGTTCTATAAGAATTTAATAATGTTGGAGAAGGGGTTGAGTGAGGAGATGCTGGGGAACAGCAGGACCCACACTGTTACTCCGCCATGGTAGAGTTCCCAGGGCAGAGATCAAAGAGGGTGGACGATCCAGGCAGAAGGGTAAGCAAAGACAGATTTTAGATGGCCAGTAATCCATCCTGGTTTCAGAGCAGGGAGCTCTGAAGGAAGTCTAGGGCATAGGATTAGTCACTTAATTTCATACATTTATTGAGCCATGTGCATTTGTTTCTTGGATCCATGGCTCTCCATGTCTGGATCAGCAGAGGGAGTGAGCAGTGATATGGGCCATCCCAGAGAGTTTTAACTCCAAAGAGAATTCACTTTAATTTAGCTTTTGGAGGTCAGATTATTTGTACAGCAGTAGCTGCACCCTCCTTCCTGTTTGTGCTTAGTTCTATGTGGTGACCAACTTGCATTTCCAAAAACCCATCATGGAGGGAGAAGAGAAAAGAAGGAAGGAGGAGGTTTCCTTTGCTGAACACCCACCATTTAAGAAGCTCTGCTCTAGGAGCTTGACATACCTTATTTTGCTTAATCCTCCTCACAGTTCGGTGAGATATTATCATTATTTTATAGAAGAAAAAAATAAGACTCAAAGAGGTTAAATGACTTTCCAAGGTCACTTGGCCAATACGTAAAGGGATTAGAATTCGAGCTCAGTTCCTTTCTTTAGCACAAGCAAATTAGTGCATGTGTAGTCATATGTCAAACAATACCCAGGTGTGCCTTCCAGTGCCACCCTGTGGTAACCAGTATGAAAGTGTATTAGGTATCATTTGGCAATTTTCACTATGTTCATAAAAATACACCCCAATGCAGATGCATACATTTTGAGTAGTTCTTTTTATAAAAATACTTTTTGTTTCAAGTAACATTATGCCATGAATGTCCCTCCATGTCAATATTAATAGAGCTACCTGTTTCTCAGTGAGGCTACAGAGCTTTTATAGTTTGAATGCACCTTACTTTTCTCAATTGTTCTCTGAAGGAAAGACATTAAGTCTATTTCCATCTTATTTTACCATTAAAATCAATGCTGCAATAAATAGCCCTAAAGATATCCCTTTTCATACTGGTGCTTTCAATTCAATAGAAAGGATTCCTAAACGTAGTACTGTTCAGCCAAGGTATGCACGTGTTTTATTTTAATAGATGCTGTCAGATTAGTTTAAAAGATACTGGTGATATCTATGAATATTTACTCTCCTACCAGTGATGTGTCCATTTCCCTATGATCTCTATAGCACTGAACACTATTTATTATTTATTTATTTTTAGTGATCTAACGGAAAGAAAAATGATATGTCCCTGATTGAGTTGGCATTTTCTAACTATCGCTAAGCTGGGGTCTATTCTCATATGATCACTGGCTATTTGTATTTCTCTTCTGATCATATTCTGCACATGTTTTTCTCTGGGTTATTTATGCTTTTGTATCAATTGTAGCTGCCACTTGAATTATAGGGATATTAACCCTTAATGATGTGTTGTAAATATTTTCTACTAGCGGATTAACTAGCTTTTAATAATGTTTTTGGTATTTTGCTACACAGGGATTTTAACATTTTATGTGGTTGAATTTGTTGATTTTTAAAAATAAGACTTCCGGGTTTTCTCTCGTATTTAAGGTGGTCTTTCCAACTACAGATTACATAAATATTTTCCTTAAATTTTTATAAAATATATTTATTGCTATACTTTTCACAATTTGATTTTAAAAGTATACCAGTGATTAATATTTGTATATGCCATGAGACAGGGATATAAGATTTTTCCCAGATAAAAAGTGAACAGTGCCAATATTATTTATTAAGCATACCGTCTTTCTCCACCAAATTGAATGATACTTTTTTTTTTTTAATCACATATTAAGTTTCTGTAAATCTGGGACTTTACTCCTGGTCTTTCTATATTGTTTCATCAGACTATTTGTATATTCTTGTGTCAGTGCCATATTGTTTTGAGTATAGTAACATTCATAAATTTATAAGATTAAGTTTCCTGATCAAAGAGCCAGCACCCTTCCTCTGCTACTACTATGGGACTATAAACACTTGAGTTTCAGGGAAATCTGCTAGGATTAGTAATCTTAGGAACTCTACACGGTTCTTGGGGAGCACAAGACTATTAGAGGCTATCTGGCCCCTCTTCAAGTGTTTAGATAGTTATGTACTTGAATCATACTTGATAGAGAGGAAAGTGTTTGTCCCTTTCTTCAAAAAACCCTCAAAGGGAAATGTAACTCTTGTGAACTTTGTCTCTAGTATAAAAAGCACACACAGAGAAGCTCTAAGGTGACACAATGGAAGGTAAGGATTGTTGTGATGGAGACTGTATGGCGTTTAGGGCCAGTGGAATTGGATTTATGTCCTAGTTCTCCTAATAACATTCACATTTATTGAGTGTTTACCATGTGATGGGCATTATCCTAAGTACTTTTCATGCACTCCCTCATTTAGTCATTTAGGAAGTAGACTTTGTTATTAATTGTCTTGATTTTTACAGGTCTTACAGGAATCTGAGCCATAGAGATATTAAGTAACTTGTCCTAGATACAAAAAAATTGGTCAGTGCTAAAGTCAAAGTTCAAAACTCAGGCTCCCTGGTTCCAGATCCCTGGGTCTTAACTCCTGTGCTATCTATTCTTCCTTCTTATCTTGGCACCCTCACTTTAACCAAACACACTTTCTCTTGAGCCTCAGTCTCCTCATTTGTAAAATCAGGATTGTAGGAAGATATTTTGCTGAATATGTGTGTCCACTAAAGTAATAGTGAAAATGAAAACCGCAAAATTAGCAATGACTATCATAGCAAGTTCCATTTACTGATTGAGTCATGGAGGATGCCATTGGTGATAGAACAAAAAGAGAATAGTTTTACACCAAACTATTCATAACTATAGTCCCCCAAGATGGGTACTAGTGGTCCCGCTTTATAAATGAGGAACTGAAGCACACAGAATTAAGTAACTTATCTAAGGATATTTAGTTAGTGCACAGTTGAACTGGTGATTTGAACACAGGTGTAACTCCCATCCTCATTCTGCTCTCAGGCATTCCTCAGACCTATCTCAGAACTAAGATGCCACCATGATTTTCTCCTTAATATTTTGCCTTATCAGAATTAAGGCTAGTGAATCAAATGTCTTGTTCTTGAGAATCTGTAGGAAGACACAAAACACAGTCTGGTTTATGTTGGCATAAAGCCCTTGTGTGCCTGTATCAAGTTTAAGATTTAGCCTAACAGTGATATTAAGCATTATCAGATTACATTTGGGAGGCACCCCATGTAATAATGGGTGCTTCAGATAAAATCTGAAATGAGTTTACTGAAGCTGGGCATTAAAACCACAAAGAAAAATGTCTCAATGCTTGTCAATAAAACAGTCCATTAATTATATCTACCTATTCAATCCTGAAGGAAATGGCCAGGTTGCTGCCTGTGGATGAACATATGACCTACTTGAAGTTCATACAAAAGCTGTGGGCTTCAAGAAGTACATACCAATAATGCTAAAACCAGGTGAGGAATGAGAATTAAGTACCAGGTAAAAATAATCTAATTGCTGAAGGTAGGTAATCTTCTTCAGCCTTTGGAAATTCTGAAAGTTTACCAAGACACTATCAGGCAGTGATTTCCTACAAATTCAAACATCTGGTGTAACATTTTTAAAATCCTGCAAAACATCTGGGTATCTTGGAATTCACTGTCCTTTATCTATTTTGGTAAGTGAACATCTCCCTCTCTTCTCCTTTTAACTCTCATTCTCTCTGTATGTGTGTGCAAAATTATACCCTGACACAAATGTCAAAAGTAGGCAAATGATAAAGGGTAACTAGTAATGCAAACCCTACTGCCTAATTGTATATGGAGATCAGCTGAACTTTGCCTTGTAGCCCATTTCAGCAGCGGATATCTCAGTCTTTTGCAGTTTCCCACTGTGTTCACTTTTGTGTAATCCTACAGAAACCTCCAGCTGTTTCAGTATGTCTTGAGGTTGACATGCATTTAGGGCATATTTTTATCATTTGCAAAAATAACATAGCTTAGTTATCTTCAGGAGACATCAGGAGAAATAATCTTCATGCCCCACTGAGTCTTGGAGCCCAACAACACAACTGGTCCCTAAACAGGGAACAAAAACGCACACATGATCTGCTGATCTTTTACCGATTCTATACTAGGATGGATTGTCCAATAAGTCTGCAATGCATTTTCTATTGAAATGCTAGATTTGGCTTCTATGGTATAATGCCTTCACCAATGCTCTTAACTTGTCCTCTTAAATCTCCTATTTGACTTTTGCATAATCATACTTCCTATTAACCAGGTGGGAAAACTCACAGGCATTTATCGTACATTTCTATCCTCTCTAAAATCTTGTCAATGATCAAATCTCAGTGATTTCTTAGCTTTGGATGCTCCTTGTTCAACTCAGCCTAATTCAAGGTCCCACTGCCATGTACCTTAATTTTTGCAACAATTTCTTAAATAAGTTCCCCAGCTCCAGGGACAGTTCCACATCACAAGTGACATGAGAACTGGGCTGACAAGTAAGAGCCAGGACTGGAAATTGGAATGGATCCATGGTCCATTCTAGACCCGTGTTCACTTATAGCCCCAGAGCACTGATTTTATGCCACCATTTTGGTGTCTGTTCTCTTTCCAAGGACTGACACAAAATAGTCACTCAACAACTACTTATTTGTTTGTTTGTTTGTTTGTTTTAGACAGCATCTTTCACTGTTGCTCAGGACGGAGTGCAGTGGTATGATCATAGCTCACTGTAACGTTGAACTCCTGGGCCCAAGTGATCCTCCTGTCTCAGCTTCCTGAGTACCTGGGATTATAGGTGCAAGTCACTGTGTCTAGTGACAACTATTTATTGAATGGATGGGTGGATAAATAGATGGATGGATGAGAGAGGGCAGGACCACATTGCCTGCTTTGCATACCATTTTCTTTCCAGTCCTTGTATACTACAATCCTTCAATACAATTTGTGGAATGAATGGAGGAACATTATTCTACTTCATTTTAAACTATCAACAGCGTGTTGTATGCATACATACTTTTGTGCTTTTGCTTTGATTTTTCATTCCACTTTGGATATCACCTAGTCAAATTCCAGGTAGCTCACAAATCCTTATTTAAATCTCAATCCCTCCATTAATCCTTTACTACTTATGTTGCCATACTGGATTTCTGGAGAAGCTGGTTAGGTGATAAATAATTTGTACTTAATTAGGCATGGCTATATTGTTTTGCAAATATATCATCATCATTTCCTAAGTAGAAGCAAACTCCTCAAGATCAGAAACTGCAATATGACTGATCACAGGCCCTGGGCCAATAAAAGAGGATTCATGAGTTGGTTGACCAAAGCTAAATCTTATTAAGGGGGCTTAAAGAAAAACTTTTGTGTTTTAAAGGATACTAGATGGGAAATGGATTTAGTGATTTTTTTTGACACTCCTCATCATCAGTACCCAATCATATACCCAGCCCCATGGGGCTCCTTGCAGTACCACTAACAGGCCTTTGCCTGCTGTGGTTGTACTTCTGATCACCCTTTCCCATTGCCTATGCAGGGAGTATATTCTCATCCTTCAAGATGTAGGGCAAGCAACCCCTCTAAGAAGCTTTTTCCATCTTCCACTCCCTCTACTCCCTACTCTTTCCAGTGAAGTCACATGCCCCACCCCCTTGTGATCTTTGGGCCTTCTAATACTCATATTGTGTTGCAAGTTTGCATAAGCCTGTCTACCCAACCAGGATGGATATTTCTTGAAAACAAAGACTTCCATATCTAAATCACCATTCATAAGCACAGTGCCCAGTATTAGTAGATCCATAGGAAATGTTTAAATTTAAAAAGGGATTAAAAATTAGTCAAAACCTGATCTATACCAGTGGAAGAAGAAGCAAAATAGGAATGGGGACAGGTGTCATTTTACTGAGCATGGACTTTGTGATAGGCCCAGTGTTAGGCATTTACTCAGGATGTCTAATATCACCCTCCCCAGATGTAGTGGGAGATAAGGCCTGATCCCAGAGACAGGGTGTTGTTTATTCATGTTGTAAAGTGTAATTACCAGGTGCAGTTGGGATTTGATAGAATTCTTAATAAGGCAAAAGTCCAAAGTTGGGTTACCAAATGGAACAGAAAAACAACAACAACAACGAATAATTCAAGATGCAAAACCAAAGGAAGAGAGTGAATGAATAAGGAGAATTGCAGGGGGCAGTAGGAAAGGGAATAGAAGAATTTTATGAGTTGGACTGTAAGCAGACAGAGAAACACTGTATTCATGTCTGTGTCCACAAGCATGGTATGCTCTGAGCTTTCAAAAGTATAGCCCTGTGGTGACACTTGATTCATCCTTGTTTCATTTATGAAAGATAGATTTAAGACTGTGTTAAGTAATCTGATTGGAGAAAGAAAAAGTAAAATGCTACCACTTCAAGAGACTCTGACGTTGGTAAGTACGACTTCATAACATAGAAGAATATCTACTTGTTTGTTCTAGTACTTATGTTTTCAGTTTTAAAGGTGCTTCTCATTTCCACACAGCTCTGTTCAAAGATTCAATGATAAATGAATGTAGAAGTGTTTGTAAACTGTTATGCATTCTTAGTCATTCATACTGACGTTGCAATGTGCTTACAAATGACCAGCACTCTCTTGGTCAGTAGGCTCTCTGTGTTTTGTACAATTTTGCACTCCAGGTAGGGCAGCAATTCAAGTTCATGTACTAAATATAGGGAATATATAGCTATTATAATGTTTACTTAAAAATATAGCATGGATGTCAGTCTTTTCCCTTATTGTTGAAAAGGTGAGGCTCTTAACAAACCGTACTCCGATATGCAGCCTCCCTAGGAGATGCCCAACAACCCAGCAAAATAAATTCATACTGTTCTAAGCTAAGCTTTATTTTAGACACCAATCAAACTTAGAAGACTCTCACAAATCAATGGCTGCAGACATTAAAGTCCAACATCTTCTTTTCGAAATAGTGAGAATCTGAAATTTTCTCATTACAGTTTTCAGGGCCTTGGTCTTCATTGAGAAGAACTCAAACTGCCCTGAGGAAACACCAGTTCATGGTGACAAGAGATTAAAAGAACATTTGAGTTTTAAAGGCCAGGATGCCTAAAAGAGTCAGCAAGGACTGATCAGAAATTTAATCAGCAGTGAACACATCCTAAAAAGTTTCTCTGTAAGTGGCCTGAGTCTCAGCTCCCAGTTCATCATAAGATTGCCCCCCTTTCTTCCCTTTGTCTCTGTCTATTTTTTTGCACTGGGAAATCTGGCTAAACCAGCAGAGCCCTCATTTTTGCAATACATCATGGCTTATAAAGCACATTTTTAAAACATGCAGATTTTACTCCTCAATTACATAGCAGTGCATAATTTCATTTAGTAGCTCAACAAAAACTCCTTGTATGAAGTCCAAGTCACCAAACATGAGATTGTTAAACCTCTTCTCTCAGAAGGAGGCAACTTTTAAAATTTCTCTTTGATCTAGAAAGCAGGAAGCAAAACCCAAACCAGAAGCAATCAGAAGTGATGGATTACTAATAGCTATAAATATATGCCAATGATGCTTTAGTGTAGTGATGAAACATTAATTTCAGGGCACAACAAGAAGCTATGAGCATAGGAGGCATTAATTAGTTAGTGAGGAAATAGGGGAATAGATTAATGTTTGGAAAGAAAGGGAAAAAGGAAAAATGGTTAAGGGTCAAAGGTCCTTGTAGGATGGCATAAACAGATAGTTGGTCTAATGCTGTGGTTGGATAGTTAATATTGATTAAACATTAAACCTTTTCTAGTCCCTGTTCTAAGTGTTTTAAATATGTATAAACTGATTTAGTCCTAACCAAAATCCTCTGACGTGGATATCCCCAGTTTGCAGTTGAGGAAACTGAGATACAGGAAGATTTGAAGCAAATTGCCCAAAGTATTGCAACTAGTAAGTAGATGAGGTGGGATTCAAAGTCAGGCAGGTGGTCTAGTTCCAGAACTTGCCCACCTTAACCACTATGTGATCCTGTATCATCTTAATTCATGATTTTTAAGGATACTTGTCACAAGAGTTATCTGAGACTCACACTAGAGATTCTGATTAAATAAGTCTATGGTGGGATCCAAGATTTTGCATTATTTAACAAGCAACCCAGTACTTCCAATGCAAGTTGTTCACAGGACATAATAATGAAGAAAACAGCTGATCATGTTAACATCTATTGGAAGGAAGCAGATATCCTAGATTCACAAGGTCAGCAACGTGACCTTAACAGTGACAGGTTTAAAGAGAAAAGCATATTGACTAAAGGATCAATAAGAAATTATGAAACAAAGAAACAAACATTCAAATTTTGCTTTTTGCCTTGCCAAACGAGAGAGATGCAGAATGTTATTTCTTGGTGGGAGTGGTAATATTTCACTGGAACCCACCGTAGCTCTCAATTTTGTCCACCTTTTGTTTTAATTCCTTTTTCCATCAAGCAACCCTTAGAAAAAGGTTCCTAAGTGTTAGAATCCTAAAAAAGATAAAGGAAGTCTTAGATGGTCAACATAGATAGTTCTGCTACAGGGAGGGGGTTTCCCAATGCCTGCATTGTAAAGTGAACTGTCATGATAGCTTCTTCATCAACCTGTACTACTTTAATAAGCACCAGTCAGCTCCAAAGACCTGATCATCAGTGGATATACCAAGACTATTCTGTTTCTGGATTTAAGAATCTGTTCATCAGACCCTGGACCATAAGGTTTTAAACACTAAGTGACCCCCACCAGGCACTGCCAGCAACCAGACCCCATCTCTCAATGACCTGTCTATGCACTAGGCCACTTCGACCTTACTGGAAGAGAGTCTACACTCATGATTACATTAGAAACAATAAAATGCATTTAAAAACCAAAAATGATTAGTGCACAAAGACATTAACCAGGACATAATTTATAATAATGAAGCACTGAGAACAGTCTAAATGAGTAACAATAATAGGAGAATGGTTTAGTAAATTAGGTACACCCACATAAAGAATATTGGTGCAGTCATTAACATAAATTTTAACTATACAGCAAATTTTTACACAGCATATAGGCTCAAATATATAAAACAATGTGCACTGGAGGGAAAAATAATCAAAATGTTCATAGAAGTTATCTCTGGATAGTAAATTATAGGTGAATATTAATGCATATGCAAATGTGATATGTTCCAAGTTTTTTACAATAAGCAATAAGCAGGTAGTACTTTCACAATCAAAAACATTTTTAAAAGACCACTTATTTGGGCCAAATTTTAACCCTCCAGAAAATTATATTCTGTGGAACTGAGATTTACTTCCCTATCACATCTCTTTTCACTAGTATGGAAATGATAAGAACTGTCCACCTCCCTGTACACACTTTCCAAATTTCTGGGCCAACTAGGATGATCTGTGTGGACCCAGGAATAAAATGTAGGTGATAAGCCTTCCCCTTGTAGGAAAGGAGAGAAATGGTGGTCATATTTAGCAATTGTCAAGGAGAAGAAGACATGGGAAACCTCGATATATTGAGCAAGAATTCTTCCCTTTCATCCCTACCCTTTGATATGAGGAGTTAATAGAGATTTAGTTAATTGGCTGGTTTTCATCCTAAATTGGCTGAAGAATCCATTCCAATCTCAAGAAAAACCGAGGAGGAGAAAACAAATAACAGGAGGGCTCAGCTGCTGATTGATGTTTTAAAAGACTGCATTTTGTGTGTCAGGAGGTCTGAGGTCCTGAGGCTCAGATGATTAGCTTTCCTGGAGAGTGGGGGCTTCATCAAAGTAGGGGTGAGTGTCCCTGCTGGGACACTACAAGCCCTCCTGTCTCTTTGAAGAAAAACTGAAACTGATCGCACACATTTGATTTTGTCATCTAATGCTGAATTCAGATTAAGCACACACAGACTTGTTCCAGGCTAGGGACAGAAGACTCAGCAGGGCTGAGGCTTTGGACCACGTGGGCACCAGGGTTTTCTGGAGGTGCCAGGTCAATCCATCTCAGCTGAGTTTGCTCCTTCTTTTTCTATACCAATCAGTTCTTCCATTTAACACGGGGATTAGCAATCTGGTTTCCTTAGACTGTCATCAAAGAATCAGAATAAAACCAGTTAGTGGAGCTAGCCTTCTGCAAAATGTTGAGGTAGGCTGAATTTTTTTTTATACCTTTTCATCTGCCTTTTAAGCCACCTTCCCTTCAGTTCCCTTATGAGGTACCCTGCTTTCCCTGTTTCAATTCTTTTCTGTCTCCCCTGCCCAACCCTCCCTACCTCCCCCACCCTCATACAAGGATCATATGTCCCACAATCACTACAGTCCGAACTACTAAGCAGTACTTTAGACCAGACATCGCAAATGCATTCTTAGAAAGGGGGAAGATACAGAATGCTTGAAATTTGTGCTAGATCAGAAATTCAGTTCAGATGAGGACCACAGCCAAATTAAACCCAAAAGATGGCAGGAAATCCTGTCATTAACAACATGGATGAACCCAGAGGACAGTATGTTAAGTGAAGTAAGCCAGGTACAGAAAGCAAATAACACATGACTTCACTTATATGTGAAATATAAAATGGTTGAACTCATAGAAACAGAGAAAAGATTTGTCTTTACCAATTCATTGAGGCTGGGATGAGAGGCGTTTCAGGAGCTATTGCTCAAAGGATATAAAATCTCAGTTAGACAGGAGGAATAAGTTCCAGAGATCTATTGTGTCACATGGCAATTATACTTAAAAACAATGTACTGTTTACTTGAAAGTGGCTAAGAGAGTGTTTTGAAGTGTTCTCATCAGAAAAAATAAGCATGTGAGGCAATACATATGTTAATTAGCTTGATTTAGCCATCCCACAATGTATACATATATCAAAACATGTTGTACATCATAAATATATGTAATTTTTAATTAAAAAATAATAAAGATGGCAGGAAAAGTAAACAAATGAAGAAGTCATAATTGACAAAGGAAGGGAATAAGGAAAGAAGGAGCATGTAGTGAGAAGAGCCAACACCCCTCCTCCCAACACACACACACAGTGACCTCAGACCAGCTGACAAAGGCCCTCAGGCTTGACCATCGCCATTACCGAGAATGCAAGGGCTCTTATGAAGGCAGGGGTCAGAACCCAGGATTTACACAAAATGAAGAATGTAGTCTCTTCTGTTTTTCCCTTTTCATCCCTTGTGTACACTTTTTAAACTTGTCTAATTTTTTTTTTTTTTTAATTTGAGTTGGTGTCTCACTCTGTCGCCCAGACTGGAGTGCAGTGGCCGCTCCCGGCCACCGCAGCCTTGACCTGCTGGGCTCCGGCGACCCTTCCACCTCAGCCTTCCAAGTAGCTGGAATTACAGGCATGCGCTACTACGCCCAGCTGATTTTTTTTGATTTATTATAGAGATGAGGTCTCGCTGCCCAGGCGGGTCTCGAACCTGTGGGCTCAGGCAATCCACTCACCTTAGCCTCCCAAAGGCGCGGGTTACAGGCTGAGCCACTGAGCCCGGCAAACTTGTTTAATTTAAAATAGTCATCTACTCAGAGTTCTTAACCACTTTCAGTTTCTTCCTGTTTTCCTTTCCCTGCACTGAATCTAATTACTTCAACCTACCAATCAGATGCTTGTAGGATCTCTGGGAATCAAGACCATACAATGGCTCTTCATTGTCTCTGGTGCACTGGGGCCTACTTTCCTCTGGCTTTCAAGACTCTCCATTCTGGCAGCAATCTTCCTTGGGGCTCCATCTCCCATGGTTCTTTTCCACACACCTTGGCCTTCAGCTGCAAGAGCACTCTGCCATTCTAAAGTCCTGGGGCTTTCCTTTCTTCATCATACTATACCCTTTGCCTAACATGCCTACTTATTAAAATCCTACTCATTTTCCAAGGCTGGACTCAAGTATTGCATCCCTTGAGACTTTTCCTCAATGCTCCTTTCATTAATGATACTCTCTTCTTCCTCTAAAATTCTGTCGACTCCAATGTCTCTCTTCTGCCACTTCTTATAACAGCTCTTGCAACAATAGCAGGGACCATATTTTCATGTCTTAATATTCCTTGTAGCTTATAAATGGTGTGATAAATTGTATATCAATTGTTTGATGAATGAGAGCAAGGAATGAATTTTTGAGGTATCTTGAGAACAAACTCTACGTGAAACACCGCGCTACATGATGGATAGTTCGCGTATTCTTGCTGACTCATTCTTGCCCTCATACACTTGCACATTTCTGTCAGTGAGAACAATTCAGCTATCTAAATCAAAAAATAAATGATTGATAAGCAAAGACAAAAAAGGAGTGAAAACAAAAATAACAATTAATGGTTTTATAGTCTCAAAAATGACAGATCTCTTTCTACTTGGCCTTTAGACTGTAACTATTTCAGTATTTCTGTATGTAGAATCCACCTTGCGCTGTAGGGGCCTTCGGTGCTTTCTTACAATGTAAAATCTTGATTTAAAATGCATTTTCATGTGAAAAAAAAGAAAAGGCAAAGACTCAGTCTAGACTTTCTGAGGCACCTTAATTTGTGCTGCATGAAAGACTGGAAGAAGACTGGAAGAAAAGATGGGGGCCCCTCATAAAATCTAACTGAGGTTCACCTACCTAAGATTTGTAAACAGAGCATATGTTCCTGTTAGTGTAGACATGACCTTGCCGGTCTCTTTGCAGACTATATTAGTGCTCTGCAAATATTTCTACTCAATTGTAAAGGCACATTATACTCAGGGAAATTATTCTCCCAGCAAACAGACAGATGTTTAACTTCACTTAATATGACAATATAATCTGAATTCTTAATGTGAGACATGGGTCCTTTTGGAGCTAGGGTAAAATTGCGTATGCCAAGTGGTAGCCTAGATTAAGTCATTACCTCTTTCTGACTAAAAACTTTCTGTTCCTTCTTTTAAGCCCCTCTCTGCAATGTCAAAGGGCCACAGGGCACTTAGCACATCTTGGTAATCCTGAGACAGGGCAGAAGGTGGCTGTAATGACATTTCTCAGTCTTTCTGAGAACTTCCAAATATGCTTGCAAATCCCTACAGAATAACTTGGAGAGATTTATGTTCAATTTGTGATATTCTGCTCCTAGGTATATATGAAACATGCCTATATCAGAGATATTGGGAAGGCTTTAGAAATTAAAGGAAACAGAAGAAGGTGGGAGAGGTTAGACAAAAACCACATATCTAGATTCATTCTTGGGGGCTTCAGTATACAACAAACAGACCCATCTTCAATCTGCTAGTTGTTGTGAGGAATAATTGCCCTCTTGGACATCACGTAAAGGTAGCTGAACTCGACCCAAATTTAGCCACAGTGGAATTTCTTTTTCTACTACAGGGCTACCACCTCTGTGAGGCTTTCTCAGCTTTCAGTCTGCCCATCTCATCTACTCTCTGCCTAGCGATGCTTTGTCAGTTCATTCCCGCAGTCATGGCCTATAAAAGAGTAAGAGGGATACCTGAAGGCTGGAGGTGGAGGACTGGCACCTTCCTGTTTGCTTCCTGTTCCTGTGGTCAGTACCCCAGCAATGGGTCATCACCTGGCAGAATTACTTGGTTCCACTTTGCAGAGTTTTCCTTCCAGAACCAGCCTCATTCCATCCCCTTGGAGATACCTACACCAACCAACTGGCAACACTTCCCAGAAGTCTGGGTCCCAGTTCTGCAGGGACCGTCCTCCAAGCTCCAGAATCTTCAACAGCAGGTGGGGAAAGCCCTGCTCTGAGTCCCTAGTTTTGTGGTCTCTGTTGCTCAGCTTCTAAATTCTCGTCCCAGTCCCTTCTCCCTGTTCTGTATCCCTGGGGTGGTAGCTGGTTGCTTTAATTATGACTTGTACAGGACATCAGGGTCTCCCCCACTTTTCAGTCCCCTAATATCCAATGAAACAATTATTTTATATTAAATTATCTCAGTTGAAATAATTGTATGTTTCTGTTTTCTTAACTGTGCCCTAATTGATATAACTTATTACTTATAATAGAGTTACACAGACTTTTTATTATATTATTGATATTACACTTATATTTTGGAAGGTATGTTCATGCACTAAAATTAAAGGATATTATGAAATTGCATTTATTAAAAAGAACTTGACAGATCAATACTGCTGTCCTGAAAGATGTCCACGATATACTGAATGATAAAAGCAGTACTTTTTTATAAGCATCAAATGCTTGTTTTATAATTAAAGAAAAATAAAGGAAATTGTTGAGAAGTATAAAATAAGAAAATATTATGATCTCTATGAGAATACTTTATTATCCCTGCTAAATATTTTCAACATATATAATCAGTGCAGCAGTATTTTTCTTTTCTTCAATATTTAGATGAGATTACAATAACTATCAAACAACTAAGATGCAATTTTTTGATGCTTTTGTCAAAATTGAAACCCAAAAACACTTAAATAATATGTGTAATTCAAAGTCACACATGCTACTGCATCTAAAATTTAACTTTTTAGCTAAATTTAGCTAAAACCAGCTCACATTCAAGTCCACAGCTGGGAAGAAGAATTAGCAAAAACCTTTAATTATGGTCTCATTCACACTTCTATTTCCAAGCCCATTCATGAATTAATTTTAGCTCTGCGCCTCTGCCTTCAATCAAGCCACAAGTACCTGTCAGAAAATGACAGTGTTTGAATATCTGCACATATGTTTGATATTTCTACACTTTGATTCCTTTGTCAAAATTCCCACTTAGGGCTGTGTGAGTGAGGCTCTAAGGCACAGGCGACGAGGTTAGTCTCTCATTGTGGCCAAGATTCCACAGCCAGAGAATGTTCAGTGCGTGTGTAAGCCAAAATAGAACTCCTTATTAAGATAGTTAACCTTTAGCACCTTGTAAAGCAGGAGGAGCATATGACGTAGGGAAGCAAGAGTTGCACAGGACTTACAGAAGATCTGAATTGAGGGCAATGTTCTATAGAGTGGCTAATCTTAATCTGTTCTAAAGAGTAGCTAATCTTAATCTGTGAAGATGGGCATTGGACTAGTGGAGCTTTGTTGACCGTATGCAGTCTGCCGTTACATAAGATCACTTAACTGCAATGTCTTAAAGCAAAAAAAAAAAAAAAAGTTTATTATGCAACTCTGCTATGTGAATATTCATAAATTACATATGGATGCTGTTGTGCTAATTATTAGTGCAATTAGTCACAATTAGTACTGGGTGTCCTCTAAAGACACTGAATATTAGCCAGCACCCTCTGTCAGTCAGTTGCAGTCACAATGACCTCCTTATTGACCTTGGACCTTGCCAGGCATACCCTACCTCACCATCTCTGCACTGGCAGTTTCTCTGTCAGCTACTGGTCTCACACTACTTCAGGACTTTGCTCAAATGGCACTCTCAGAAGGTCATCCTGATCTCCTGTGCTGTACCTGGCCCTCTGTCTCTTCCTTTCTTCAGACACTTGTGTGGGGTTTCTCTGTTTACCCTGCAGGAAACTCATCCCCGTATCTGCTCTTTTCTGTGCCCCAGGAGGCTGACTTGCATGGATGGCATTCAACTGGGCACTCTTGCACTGGCTTCTCTTTGTGTTTGGCCAATGAGAGGCACCAGCAGGGGACTGGAGGGTGAGAGGAGAGAGAAGCCTGGGTATTTATTCCATCAGCAACTATCCTGACAGGGCCATGAATGGAAGGTGTCTGTTTTCCTCTCCCAAGGCCATACTTCCTACTGGGTGTCCTTCCCCTACATCAATAGCCAATGTGGATGGAGGTAGCTCTCTATCACTGGGAGCCCCTGGGGTGCATCACCATTCCTTGTTGATTTCTCTTAAACCCTGCCTAGCTTTCTATAAATAGCTCTTCATAAACTCTCCACAGCAGCTTACTCCGAGTATGCCATCTGTTTCTTTCCAGGACCCTGACTGATACAGCACTTGTCAACAGTAATATACCATATATTTATATTGATAGTCTGTTTCCTTTCATTTGAATATAAATCCCTGGGGGTAGAGATTTTTCACCTGTTTTGTTGTAGTTGTTCACTGTTTTCACCTGTTTTGATGTGTGTTCAGTTCCTAGAAGAGTGCCTGGCACATAGTAGGCATTCAAAGAGTTGCCAAATAAATAGATGAATAATATTTTCCTCCTGGACCCTTATGGATTGTCTTGCACATTCCATTTTGGAAATCACCAACTTAAAGGAAAACCATATATCATTCTTCACGAGGTTTTACCGGTGTTGGACTAATTTAGCATAATTCCCATCTAATACAGAGCTCTGATTATTTTTAAATTACAAGAAATGTAATTTAGTATCAAATCCTCCTGGAAGAGTGTACTTGCCTCCCACAAGATTCCTATAATTACAGCCCCAACAGATATTGAACCAATCATGGGAAGGACCTTATTACTGAGCTGTCTTTGAGTTAATAGATTTGTCCTTCTCCCTCCTGATTTCTGTTTTAAGAGCTTTTCTTCTTCTCTTCCAAAAGGAATATAAAAATTGCCTAAGGAAGTAAAGACTTCACTCACTTTGTCTCTACTCACAATAGGAGAAAATCAATCAAAATCCTGTTCCCTTGCCCAGTTACTTAATTTGCACACAATACTCCATTATTTAACTTATAATTCCTAGCACTTGGTTATCCAGATTGGATCTAACAATTGCCCTTGGTAACAACATCCCTTACAGCAGAATAGCTAATTCAAAAGAAAATGATTTTTAAAAAAAATCAGAAACATAAGGATATACTTTCTTTTTTGTCCATCATGTGAAAATTTGGGTGATTGCTTCTCAACGAATTATGTTGTGCCTACTAAACACGCCCAATATCTTACTTTTGTACACCAGATCATTTTTCACACACCTGAATTTCTTTTCTCTGCATTAATCCATAACTGCAGCTGGATTCTAAGAGCTGCTATTGCACTGAACAAAATCTGATCTTCAAGACAACCTCGTGGAACCTGCTGAGGTTGCCTTGGGAGGGAGAACATAAGTGGTGAGAAACTGCTGAATTCTGCATCCTGGAGAAAACATTCTGTAAACACAATAACTTCTATGCGCATGTGACTACATTTTTAAATGCTGTGCTCATCTCTGGCTATATATAGTGGCATGAGTAAGAATTTTCTCATGTGGTTTTAAGTTTCTTGAGCTGTAAGTCAAAACACTGTGATGTTCAAACGGTCTTGGAGTAGAAGAGGAAATTAGCTGACAATGTTATTAAAATAGAATTCCACTTTCTGTTATAACCAGAATGGATTAGCCTACATAAATAGATATGTGCAAAACAAGATATAATTTTCTTTCAATTGAATAATATGTTTTCCCACTGGTAGCAGTTGGATGACTCTTCAGTGTTGTGTAGTTTTTTTTGCTAGAGCTGCTATAACAAGTACCACACACCGTGTGGCTTAAACAAAGATGTACTGTGCCACAGTTTCGGAGGCTAGAAAGTCTGAGGACAGGACTGATTCCTTTTGAGGACAGTGTGGGTAAATCTATCACGTCTTTCTCCTAACTTTTGATGATTTGCTGACGATCTTCGATGCTCCTTGGTTTCTTTGCATCATCCCAGTCTCTGCTTTGACCTTCATGTGGTGTTCTCCCTGTGTGCATGTCTGTGTCCAAATGTCCCCTTTGTTTTATAAGGACACGAGTCATATTGGATTAGGAGCTCACTCTACTCCAGTATGCTCTCATTTAACTTACCCAATTACTCTGCAGCAGCCCTATTTCCAAATAAGGTCACATTCTGAGGCACCAGGTGTTAGGACTTCTACATGTAGATTTTGAGGGGGTTGGAGGGACATAAGCCTGGCAGGGTGGCTCATGCCTATTATCTGAGCTACTTGTAAGGATAGCTTGAGCCCAGGATTTCCATGCTGCAGTGAGGTGAGGTATGATCGCGCCACTGCACTGTAGCCTGGACAACAGAATGAGATCCTATCTCTAGAAAAACTTAAATAAATAAATATACAGGTAAATAAATACATTTTGGTGGAAGAACACACTTTAACCCCTCAAAAGTGGTAGAAATTTAAAAGTTAGGTCTTAAGAAGATACCAAAAGACCACCCCAGCCGAACCCTTTTGTTTGTTAGCGTGAAATAGAAAGGAAAAGACTCGTCTAGGGCTATTTGTCAAAATTAGTGGTGTAGAGAGACCCTAGAGCATGGGGTTTATGATTCTGCTCTGGTGCTTCCAGAGCACATATAGCCTTGATTTTATCCTTACTGAAGTTGAGACTTGCATGCATTTGCAGAGGGAGAAGCATCAGCAATGACCTGTTCTATATGGAAAACCCACACAAAGACTCATGTAGCATGTCGACAGCAGCTTGTTTTGCGGAGGTCATCCAAGATAGGAGAATTAAGAAAGGAAGAGCTGTTTTTGAGTACTGAAAAATAAAACTTGAGTGCCAGACACAGTACCTGGCACTTGCTTTGCACTCTAACAAAGTTTGAATTAATAAGTTAAACTAATTTTAAAAGCAATAAGAATGACATGTGCTTAGAGCTTCCATCATAAAAAGTGTTTTCAAACTCCATTATCTCATTCATTCCCTGCAAGCTCTGAGAGACAAGCATTATGCATATTTGACAGAAAAAGAAACTGAGGTTCAAAGATTTTTTTAACTAAAGTGTCACAGCCTTGCTTGACTTGCTGTATCAAGTTTGGATTCCAATTCTGGTGCTCCTTTTCTTGAATTTGTATTGTTATCAGTGAAACTAAATAAAATACTTAAAAAGCTCATTTGCCTTCCATTTTTTTCTATGTCCCCCCTTTAAATGCAAATTTGGAAAAGCATCTCACAGGCCGGCCATCCCTCTCTAATCTCCAAGTACTGCAGCCACCCACTGCCTCAGCACTCAGCAGATGGTCATAAAATATGAACAAATGATGACAGTTCATCTTCAGACCCTAGGGAATCACAGAGTCACATAAGCTTAGGATTTGAATGGGCTTAGAGGATTTCTAAATAATGCCCTCTGTTTTTACAAATAAGAATGCCAAGGCCCTAGACCCTGGAGCAAGTTAAAAACCCCAGATATCCTGAGTCCCAACCCATTGTTACAATGCGTGTAGGGTCTGGTGCCGGTTCAATCAGAGAATGACCAGTTGGAATAAAGACCTGATCAGATTGCTTTTATCCCACTTTCTCTGAAGGCGAGAAAGGTCATTAAAGATGCACAAGAGAGACTGTGAATGAGTACAATACTGTGCAACAGTGATATTCAAAAATTGTAAATTGGAAGCCCTGGTGCTCTTTGCAGGAACAAAGCAGTTCCTCTGTAAGGGAAGGAAAAGAGGTCACGTGTCGAGGGACGAGGTTTCTTTCTATAGAGACCCCATTACAGCTCCAGAGGAAAGAACATCAATTCCTTCCAGGGAGTCTGTGTAAAAGATAATGTATGCTTCTTTTCAGGCTGTCAAGATTCACAAAAGAGATAGGAAGTTTGAGGCTCTATTACAGGTGACCTTCCTACAGAGTATACGGCATCTCATTTTTAAAAATAGCCCAGCTCCTGGGTGGAGTATTTGATGGCCTTCATAAAAGAATGGAAAGCTTCAGGAGAAGTCTTGAAAGGAATAAAGAGTGAAAAAGAGAGACAGGGGAAAGAGGCAAATTTGAGAAGAGAGAATCCACTTTCACTACTGCACTTTCATCTTTCTGGATCTCAAAGTGGTCATCTCTTCGACCTCAGGGTCTCATCACCTCTGGGTGGTTTTTTTGAAGGCCTCTACTTTCTCAGTCATTCTCTGCACAGCTAAACAGGTTGCATTTTGCCATCACACATAGAGACCTTGGTGACGTCCCCAGTGGAAAGACCCCATTCCTCACCATGCCATGCCAGGTGCTTCTTAGAAACCCAGCATCCTTGAGGTTCATTTCCTGCTCCATTGCTCCAGGTGACTCCTGTCTTAGCCACACTGGTGACTTACCACTCCTTGAACAGGCCACACACTGCCCACTCTCTTGGGCATACCCTTTGCTCTTTCCTTCATCAATCAATATTCTCATGAACCAAGGCTCATGTTGGAAGCTCCCATCTGTGAGAAATCTTCCAGTCAAAATGAATCACTCTTCTACTTAAGTTTTTTCCCTGGACTCAGAGCCTTCTTCTTTAAGCGCTGGATCTTTTGATTAGACTTAAAGACAAAGCTGTTTGTAAACTGATGGCAGATGTAATAACTTAAAAATAAACCTTTTTATTTGGACTGATTTTAGGTTTACAAAAAAGTTGCAGAGATAGTACATTATTAGTTCCCACCTAATAAATTTTAGAGTCAATAAATATTTTATAGAAAAGTATCAAGGATATTACAAACACCTATATACTCACATTCAGTTATGATCAGATCTCAATTTTTAAAATTTTGCTTCAGATTTTTAAGGATATAAAACATTACTGTTATTTTTAAAGTCTACTGTATAAGTCTCCTTGATTTTAATCCCTCTTTTGCCTCAGAATTAATCACTCTTCTGATGTGGCATTTATGGTTAATTGGTATGTTTCATTTTTATTTTTTATTTTTGAGTTGGAGTCTCACTCTGTCACCCAGACTGGAGTGCAGTGACCGCTCCTGGCCACCACAGCCTCAACCTGCTGGGCTCCGGCGATCCTTCCGCCTCAGCCTTCCAAGTAGCCAGAACTACAGGCGTGCGCTACCACACCCGGCTGATTTTTTGATTTATTGTAGAGATGAGGTCTCGCTGCCCAGGCGGGTCACGAACCCGCGGGCTCAGGCAATCCACTCACCTCAGCCTCCCAAAGGCACGGGATTACAGGTTGAGCCACCGAGCCCGGCTAATTGGTATGTTTTATATAGTCACTGCACGTGCATATATCCCAGAAGTTATGGGATACATATGATTGTTTTGTATGCTGTCAGACTTTATAATCCTGTAAACATCAATCAGCTGCACATATTTTGATTTTCACTCAACATTGTATTTGTGATTTTCTAGATCCAATTCATTTAATCTTCTGTATAGTATTTTATTGTGTAAATATGTGAACATTTATTCTCTTCAATTGATTGACATTTTAAGTTCTCATTTGTTTTTTAATGTGGACTAAGAGAAACATACAACATGTAACAATGTACATTGCAACTCTGCTTAAATTACACAAACAGGAAGGGGCTATGGACTGATACACTAAAACATTAAGATTTCCCAGCCTTGATCACCACTTAAACACTTAAGTTAGAAAAAAGTTACAGAGAAATCAAAATAATACATTTGTCAGTGGTGAGAGGCTACCTTTTTTTTTTTTTTTTTTGGTTGAGCAAAGACCTTTTTTATCCTTTAGACTTACAAAAGGGCATGGGCTCACCTGCCCCCCACCCACCATACCAAAAGCAGAAGGAAATAAGCTAGTATTTTTTAGGGAACTACACATGTTACAGGGCCCTTTTAGCCTCTGTCAAACTCTTCCAAATTTCAAGAATGGAGGTAGGAAACGTTGATCATGCTATTATACAAAATGATAGAATTAAGTTCAAAGGGCACCTGAAGTCTTACGCTTGCCAAATCTTAGTTTTCTGTATTCAGCACTGGTCCAGATTGTTTTGATCTTTCCTTGAAATAATAAGCTCTTTCAAAAAACAAAGCCAGGCCATACAACATGATGTTTTCCCCCTAAAACATGTCTATAAATAATTCTACAGATTAGGGGGAATAGTCCAACTAGATTGTGAGTTAATGTAGAACTTGTATTTTATTTCTTAATGATTTTATACAAATAAAAGAAAGGCAAAAATGTTATTACAATGTGTCAGGCCTTGTACCAACTCAGTTCCCACTGCTTCCACTGGGACATTTGCACATATCACTTTTTTCTTTATGTATGATATGAGAACTTCTAATCTCACAGGCACAGTGGTAGAACATTGAGTTGCATACGATAGTGTCTACTCTTAAAGAGCTACTTGTTACTTTCTGAATATGTGAAAATACATTTTTTTAAAGAGAGAAAGATGGCATGGCTCCCTGAGGGAAGTAGGAAACTGAGTAGGAATGCTGGAAAATAGAATAGAAAGTACATTCCACATAGGGGAAGCATGCAAGTCAGGCTATCAAGTAGTAACATACTATCACTGCCTGCCTCCAAGTGATACAGGAATGAGGTACATCCACAGTTGGAGTCCAGTCCGTAAGCCAAGTGGGATCTTGACTTCACACAGGAAAGAATTCAAGTGTGAGCCCCTGGAGTAACATGAAAGTAAGTCACAAGGACCACTCGTGGTAGCATATCTACTTGGAACCCAAATCTTAGTTTCCATGGTTGAGTCAATCCCACCACTGCCCAAAACACAATGTAAGAGAAATAATACAACTTGGTTCAAGAGAATAAAAACAAAATGGAGTGTGCCACACACCAGCTACATTGAACCATTTTGTATTCTTCAAGAATGCCATGCATTTGCAAACCTCCAAGGCTTTGCTAATACTCCTCATCTGAATGTCATTCCCTGTGTTTTCCACTTCTCTGTGAGATAATGCAGGGATCCCCAACTCCCAAGTCACGGACTGGTTCCTGCTAGGAACCAGGCCATACAACAGGAGGTGAGTAGCAGGTGAGTGAGCAAAACTTCGTATGTATTTACTGCCACTCCCCATCGCTCGTATTACCACCTGAGTTCTCCCTTCTGTCAGACCAGCAGAGGCATTAGACGCTCATAGGAGTGTGAACTCTATTGTGAACTGCATACAAGAGGGATTTGGAAATAAAGTGCACAATAAATGTAATGCAGTTGAATCATCTGGAAATCACCACCTCCCCACCCCCATCCATGGAAAAATTGTCTTCCACAAAGCTGGTCCCTAATGCCATAAATGTTGGAGACCGCCGATGTAATACATCCTTAGAGCTCATTTTAAGCATCATCTCTCTAGGAAACCTTCTTCACTCCCCTACAGAGGGGTGAATCATTTCTGTGTGTTTTCCCAAAGAAGGCTGTTTCTGCTTCTGTAAAATACAGCACTCAGCATAGTCTGACAAATTGCCTCATAAATTGTGCATGCCTCTGTGTCCTCTACTCTTAGAAGACAGGGACTCATTCAATTCATCTTTGTAGTTCCCTCAGTACCTGGCACAATGCCAACACATAGTAAGTGTTCAACGTGAAGTTCATTAAATGATGTGCATAGGTGAAAAAAAAGCCTTTTATACTAGGAATTAGAGTAGTTGACAGATCCTGGTAGTGTAATTGCCTCAAACTCCATGTAACTATGATGCTA
This sequence comes from Carlito syrichta, assembly GCF_000164805.1. Taxonomy (NCBI): domain Eukaryota; kingdom Metazoa; phylum Chordata; class Mammalia; order Primates; family Tarsiidae; genus Carlito; species Carlito syrichta. The sequence continues at coordinate 430,956 of NW_007258870.1, read as the reverse complement.
TTGAAAATTACTGTGAGGCATATAAACATACATATATATATATATATATGTATATACACACATATTCTCTCTCTCTCTCTCTATATATATATATAGTGCCAAAAATTTATATACATTTTATGAAAGAAAAAAACTGTATTAAAGTTGTAGATGAATACAAGGTGCCTGACTTTTACAATTACAAGAGGTGCTCAAAGTGGTTATCATCAATGTCCAGACACTTCTGATTATAGCGAACTAAAAGTGACACATGATAACATCTCTTAACATGTGTATACATTGTTTTGGCAAACCCCCCCCCCCCGTGTTCTGGCATTAATTACCTTGGATCTACCAAGAGATCTTAGGTTCAATTCTCTGAGCAAGCAAGAAATCAAGTTGTATATGTTTGAGTGGGTATGGAAGAGTATTTCTCATCAATTTCTTTTAGCAATTATGTTTGAAGTAGGCAATTTTCCTGCTAGATTCCTTGCCTTTCCTAGACAACATATAGTGAAATCTTTGTTTTTATTAAAGTAATTAATAGCTCAAAATTGTGCCTAGGAAATAAAGCTTAAAAAGCAAGAAAAAAAATAGACACAGAGTTTAAAAGTGTATTATTTTTTCTCAACTTATGGTTCATTATATTTCCTGAAACAATTGTGAATGAATGAGAAGAATTATTTAAAAACTCAAACATATCAGGTCACTATATTTCTGATGTAAAATAAAGCAGAACAAACAAAAAAAAAAACAGAGAAGCAAAAACAAAACAGGAAGAAAGGCATGCAAGTATCAATAGAAGAAAAGCAACATATAATTTAGTGTAGTTCCGGTTCTGGTTATGATACAATAAGTATACAGCACTGTCCATCTCCCATTGATTACAAATAAATAACATAACAAGGTTACCTGAAAATTCAGAAAAGTAAATAGTCACAGGTGAATTGGAGAAAAATCAGAATTGAAAATACAACCAATATGGGAGTGAGCACACTGTTATTTTCATTTACTTCCTAATTTTTCCAGCTTGCACTCTAGGACAGTCCAAATCCCAGATCTGTACATCAAACACAGGCAGAAAATGCTTCAACTTAATCCCTCTTTTTATGTACAGAGGATGAGGAAGAAGGCTTCCTTCCGTGAGATGGAGACTATAAGAGGAAAACTTTTTGTTGTTTGTTTTGTTCACTTGGTTTCATCCCAGACAAGCTCCAGTCACAAAGCCCTAGACCAGTGGAAGCCTCAGCTATGCATATGCCTAAAACTCTGGAAGACCTTTTTTTGTTTGTTTTCTGAGTAGAGAATCTGAAAAGCTGGGCCCTTCTGGTAAATAATGTGTGTGTGTGTGTGTGAGAATCCTCATTAATTTTCTCTCTCCCTTCTATCATTGCTTTGCCTTCAAAGGGAAGTAAATCTTCATGGGAACTGTGAAACAGTACAGAGAACCTAAAACCCTGACTTTTAAGACAGAAGACCAGGGAAGGCTACCCCTGGGAACTAGAGAGTAAAGAGAAATCACGGAGGAGAAGGTGGTAGAGAAAAACAGCTCTTAAATTAGTGTATGGAGTCCCAGGTTCACCACTGAAAGGCACATGCATCGAAATTGCACAAGGTTATATAGCAGATGCCTCAGGAATTGAACTACAGTGTAGATCAAAGCTCAGGTTGACCCCTGAGTGGTTGACATACATGTCAAGCAGACAGACTGGTACCACAGAGGGTTTGACAACTAAACTAGTATAGGAAACAATGCCTACAGAAATCAGGTTGGGACTTGTGGCAAGAACCACAGCAGGATGACTATATGCTAAGACAAATTATAAAATGAAAACAAAGAAGAGGAAAAAATTATCTATGGAGTTTTAACATGGCCAGAGTCTCATATATAATACTCAAATGTCCATGATACCATCCAAGTTTACTAGACATAAAAAGTAGCAAAGACAATCTCAACAACTCTCAGCAGAAAAAACAATCAACTGGCATCAATTCCTGAGATGATCCATATGTTGAAATTACTGAACAAAGACTTTTTTTTTTTTGAGTGGGAGTCTCTCACTCCGTCGCCCAGGCTGGAGTGCAGTGGCATGCTCACAGTCACCCCAGCATCGATCTGCTGGGCTCAGGCGATCCTTCCACCTCAGCATTCCAAGCAGCCATAAATACAGGCATGTGCTATCACATCCAGCTATTTTTTGTGATTTACTGTAGAGCTGAGGTCTCACCAAGCTGCCTAGACTGGTCTTGAATCCCTGGGCTCAGGCAATCCTCTTGCCTCAGCCTCCCAAAGTGTTGGAATAACAGACTTGAACCACCGTGCCTGGTCTGAACAAAGATTTTAAAGAAGTTATTATAACTGTGCTACCTGAAGCAAGAGAAAACAAGTCTTTAAAAAAAGGAGGGGCCGGGCTCGGTGGCTCAGCCTGTAATCCCGCGCCTTTGGGAGGCTGAGGTGAGTGGATTGCCTGAGCCCACAGGTTCAAGATCTGCCTGGGCAGTGAGACCTCATCTCTACAATAAATAAAAAAATCAGCCGGGTGTGGTAGCGCATGCCTGTAATTCCGGCTACTTGGAAGGCTGAGGCGTAAGGATCGCCAGAGCCCAGCAGGTCGAGACTGCGGTGGCCGGAAGCGGCCACTGCACTCCAGTCTGGGTGACAGAGTGAGACGCCAACTCAAAAAAAAAGGAGGGGAGGGGGAACAGATGCTCTAAGAAAAGAAACAGAAAATACAAAAAACTAAATAAAAATTGTAAAAATGATAAATACAACAATTGAAAAAAATTACTCTATGAGTACAACAGCAGAGTGAAGATGACAGAAAAAAGAATAATTGAACTTGAAAATAGATCAATAGAAATAAAGCTTTCTAATAACAGGTACAAAATAAATGAAACAAATATGAGCAGAGCCTCAGGGACCTGTGGGACAGGGACTCCAGAAGAAGAGGAGAAGGAGACCATTGCAGAAAAATAATAGCTGAATGCTTCTCAGATTTGGTGAAAGTCATATATTTACATATTTAAGAGGCTGAAAAATCCTAAAAAGGATATATGCATACCTTCATAATCAAGTTGCTGAAATCCAAGATAAAGAAAATATCTTGAAAGCTGCAAATAAAACCAATATTTTACATATAGGAGAACAAGGATTCAAATGATAGTGTACTTCAATAGAAATCACAGAAGCCAGGAGACATTATAATAACCTAATTAAAATAGTGAAAGCGAAGAACTGTTAATTCAGAATTCTGTAACTGCCAAAAAATTCTTCAGAATAAAAGGTGAAATAAAGACATTCTTCGATGAAAAAATAAAAGCTAACAGAATTTATAGCAACATACTTGCTCTAAAAGAAATGATAGAAGCAGCACTTTAGGCAGAAGATAAATGATACTAAATGGAAATCTGAAACTTCAGGAATGAAGGAAGAGAAACAGAAATTGTAACTAGCTGGGTAAATATAGTAGCTTTTTTTCTCCCTCTTTTAAGTCCTTTAAAATATGTATGCCTGTTGAAGGCTAAAATTATAACACTGTCTGATGAGGTTTCCAATTTTTTAATACAAGTAATGCATTTGATAACAATAGCATAAAAAGAAAGCATAAAGGGACCTGTATGATTGTCAAGTTTCTACGTATTTATTTAAGTGGTAGAATAGTAACTTTTTTTAGATTTTTAAAAGGCAGGTATGTATATTTTAATCAGTGAATAAATCACTCAAGAAGAAGAGATACAGTCCAAAAGCAAAAATATAAATTAAAATTGCATTCTAAAAATATTCAAACTATCAAAAAAGATAGAAAAGTGGAAACAAAAAATAAAAAATAGAATTAACAACCAAAAACAATAAAATGATAGACCTAAATTCAACTATCAATAATTACATTAAATGTAAATGTTCTAGGCCAAATCAAAGGACAGAAGTTATCAGATTTGAAAAAAAATCAAGATTCAAGTATATTTTGTTTACAGAAAAATACTTTTAGCATAATAATATAGATAGGTTAAAAGTATTTTTTCAAAAAGAAAAAGATGCCATGTAAACATTAGTCAAAAGAAAACTAAAGTGGCTATCTAACAGACATTGCTCAGGTCTTAAAGGATCATCTAACATATTTTTTTGGTTCATACAGCTTTGATAAGAAAGAAAACAAAAGCTTATATATATAAAGGGCAGACAAAGTGAACCAAAGGGATAAAGAAGGACATTTCATAGTGATGAAAGAATCGATTCAGCAGCAAGGCATACAATCTTATATGTGCATACATAAGACAATGAAGCTTCAAAATGCACAGAGCAAAAACTGACAAACATGGAAGAAAGATTCAAATTAAAGATTATACTTAGATTATAAACATTTCTTTTAGTAATTAATAGAAAAAGTAAACACAAAGTCAGCAAGGATATACAAGTTCTAAATAAGACCCAGCCAACTTGACATATATAGAACATTCCCTATAACTGCAGAATATACATGATTTTCAAGTGTACATAAAAAATACATTAAGATTGACTATAACTTGGATCATAGACAGTCCTTAACAAATTTTAAATGATTGAAATAATACAAAGTATGTTGTCTAACTGTAGTGGAATTAAACTAGAAATGTAAAAAAAAGTTGTTGGGAAAAAATATCCCTAAATATTTGAAAACTAAACAACATACTTCCAATAATCCACAGGTCAAAGAGAGAGTCCCATTAGAAAATATTTTGAACTAAGGCAAAATGAAAACACCACAAGTGATGGTCAGTTCTATGTTGTCAGCTTCGCTAAGTGATAGTTCTTGTTATTTAACCAAACAAGAATCTAGGTGTTGCTGTGAGGTATTTCATAGATATGACTAGTCTATAGTCATTTTATTTTAAGCAAGAAAATTATTAGTTGAAAGGCCTTAAGAGCAGAACTGAGGCTTTCCTGAAGAAGAGGACATTACACCTGTGGACTGCTGCTTCAGCTCATGTCTAGAGTTCCAGTTTCTGATGGCCTGTCCTACGAGTTTTGTACTTACCTAGCCATACACAAGTGCATAAGCCAGTTTCTTGCCCTGCCCCCTTCTTCTGTTTCTCTTGTGGACTCCTGAGTGATAATACCACATATAAAAATTTCTGCAATGCAATTCAAGCTTTATCTATAGGAAAAATTATAGCATTAAACATTTAAGTGGAAACAAAGAAAATTCAGGTAAAAAATCTAGGCTTCCACTTTAAGATACAAGAAAATAAATATAGTAAGAAAAGGATACAAGAGAAGAAAAATTAACCCAAAACCAAACAGAAAAAAAGGAAATGACAAAGAGAAAAAAAGAAAATCAATGACACTTAAAACAGAAAAAACCCATAGAGGAAGTAAATGAAACTAAAAGGCAATTCTTCGAAAATGTCAATAAAATTAATACATTTCTAATTAGACTAAAAAGAGGAGTTATAAATTACTAATATTCAGATTGAAAGGGAGTGTGGCATTACAGATCACACAAACATTAACATGAGAATAAGGTAAAATTATGGATAACTTTATCCCCTGAAATTTAACAACTTAGATGAAATTGTCAATTTCTTGAAAGAAAAAAACTACCAAGACTCACTTACGAAATGTGGAGGTAGAATTCTAAAGATGGCCTTTCAAGATTTTCCATCTTAATGTCTGGGACTGTGAGTATGATGATGAGATATCATGCCTTTATGTTATCCTATATTATGCTATCCAAGTGGAAGTAATCTAATCACAGGAGGCATTTAAAAGTATAGGTTTTTCTCCAGCTGGGAGCAGACAGAAAAGTCGGGGACATTCCTAGCATGGTGAGGATATGCGGCAACAGAATCTCTAACACATGGCTGATGGAAACATCAAACTGTACAGACACACTAGAAAACAGTTTGATAGTGAGTTGTAAAGTTAAATACACACCTTTCATAACCCATCTAGGCTACTCTACATCATTTACCCTAGAAAACGAACACCATACTTGCTAAAAAACTACATGTGAATATTTATAGCAGCACTCTTCATTATCCCCCTAAACTGGCAATACCCCAAATATCTTTCAACTGGTGAGTGGATAACTAAACTGTGATTTTGTTGCTCAAAATTTTGTTGCTCAGTAGTATTCCACTTGTATAGAATAAAAATAAATGAATTGTGGATACATGTAACACGATGAATCTCAAATATATTGCACTGAGTGAAAAAGTCAGATTTGAAGGTTGCATATTATATAGTCCAATTTATATGGCCTTTCTAAAAAATGCAGCACTATAGACAGATAAGTAGTTGTCATAGGTTAGGATATGGGGATAAATATTGACCTCTACAACGGGACAAAGGCTACTCGGAAGGCTGAGGTGGAAGGATCGCCGGAGCCTAGCAGGTCGAGGCTGTGGTGGCCGGGAGCGGCCACTGCACTCCAGTCTGGGAGACAGTGTGAGACTCCAACTCAAAAAAAAAAAAAAAAAATCAAAAAAACCCCACAAAAACTAGGGAATTTTGAGGGGTCAGTGAATTGCTCTGTATCCTGATTGCAGTAGTGGTTACATGGCTATGTACTTACCAAAAGCCACAGAACTATGCACCACAAAATGGTTAATCTTATTGTATGTGAATAAAAGAATAAAAATGGTGAACTACTTTGATTAGTCAATGTCTACTTTATAATCTAAGAATTTAAACTGAAATTTACATTTGTATGGCAATGAAGGCATGGTTATACTCACCAAATAGTTTTAGAAAATAATGATTTAGTCAAGTAAACTATTTAGCTTGAAAATAAATCTGTAGGGTAAACACAATCTCATTTTTCAACCCTATTAAATAACTTGGACTAAACTATCTTTTTTCGGAGCTGTTTTGATCTAACAGACATTGCTCAGGTCTTAAAGGATCATCTAAACTTGCTTTTTTGGTTCATCCGGCTTTGATAAGAAAGAAAACAAAAGCTTATATATATATTTGGATAAAGGGCAGCAATATGTTTCAAATGTCACTTAAAATGTCTTCTAAAACTAAATAAATATGCTTTTTGAGGTTCATCTTCCATCCCTTGTCTAGTTTTCCACCCATCGCTCCAGCTACAATGAACTAATGAACAACAACAATATGACTATCAACTATGGACCATCTTCTCATCTTCTCTGTGACAGGAACTTTGCTAGATGCTTTACATATGCCATCATATTCCACACAAAATACATCATTCCTATTTTACAGATGAGAAAACTGACACTTATCTAGCTTAAACAACTTGCCCAAGTTCAAATATCTAGTAAGTGAGCAGAGCTGGAATTTCACATTGTGTCTGAGTCCAAAGACTGTGCCCTTTCTACTATACCACATTTATAGTTTTGTATTTCTTCATAATGCACCTTCGAACTTGATGCCTTTTTTCACCTTATTTCTATCAAATTCTTACCACTTACAGTTTTAGAGAAATGTCTTCCTTAGTCTGCTGTGAGCAGATGAAAAAATATATTTGAACTATAAGAAGCAGCCTAGTTCTTATTTGAACTCAATTATATATTTATTCTTCAACCCAGAGAGATATTTATTTATTGTGTGCCATGTATTGTGTTAAGCAATGAAGATTAGACAAAACATTTTATACAAGAAAGAAAACCCTAAAAAAACTTTTGTGTGGGTCTTATGAGTGGGAAATAAGCAGAAAAATCCACTCCAGGTAGAGGGAAACAGTATTAACAAAGAAATGGAAATCGAATTTAAAAAATTGTGCTCCGAGACACCATCTTTTCTGCCCCTTAAATGCTCTGTTTCTTTTCACGGGTCTCTGACAGTGGGGATTGGATCCATTAACTGCGGTGAAGCAGTTAGAGCATACACAGTTACTGAGTAGGCTGTTTGTAGAATAATAGAAGCTCACCGAACAGATAGCCCAAGGAGTGGAAAGGGGTGAGATGGAACACATACCTCAGACCAATGTAGATTCTGTATTCCAAATAGAATTTTTACAGCCTCTTTAATTAAAAAGATACTAAGCAAGCCTAGGTGAAAGCTTGTCCAATTCCAAGCTACCCAGGCTAAGTCTTTACTTCATTTAAATCTTATTAAAGCACAATCTTCTCAAATATCCTTTTATGATATCTAGAAGGTCTTGTGCTTCAATTGAATTTTATGGAAGTGTGGATTAAAATATATATGAAAAACAGAGGGAATTATGTAAAAAGGCATTTTCTTCAGGAAAGAAAAAAAGTAAAAGAGATATTTTAGTTTTATTACTTTTTCCTCTTATATATGAGGAATAAGTAGAGAATGGGAAGTCTAAAGTCTGAATTAAAGGCAACTACTGCAGCTTATTTTAAATTTTATCCTATATGACTTTCACAGAGGAAAAGTGATTCTATTATCACCCGGCATAATATTTTAGAGAGAAGCAGAGATGTGTTGCTAATCCAAGGTTGAAATAACTACTTGGCTTATTCAGAATTATTTGAACTATTTAGCTCCCTTAGGATAAGCATGATAAGCATTAATCCTTTCATGATCTAATTTATCAGTCTTTCTAAAGTTATTAAGGCACATTCTTCAAAGATTCTTTCAAATTTTATTCTGAAAGGATTCATTGTTTTGTTTATTCTACTTATCACAAATCACAGATAAGTTTCCTTTACTCTTTTATTATTTCCTTTTAAAAGTTAGGTAACATTTATATTGGAAGGTAAAACACATATTGAGGAGCCAAGGAGCAACCAGCAATAATAGGTGGATTTGAGACTGGAAAGAGAAGCAGTGTAAAAAGTGAGCAAGGAGTGATGAAAATGTACTTGACTACACCTTGGACCTGCATAGGAAATAGTGCCCTGATCGTTCCATATTTGAGCAGGTATTATATGGTAATTGGAGTTCAATTGTTAATGATATGATCTAAATATGGATTTCAAAAAAATATGGATTTCTTCATAAAGTCAGACTTTTGACTTAATTGGAAGTTTTCCATAGGTGATTTAGTAGCTATGGACCTAGAGCTGTTCATTAACCTCAGACCAACAATTTTGGAGAGTCTCAAAGCAATAATGGGGGGAGTCCAGACATGAACTTAGATTGCAACATGTGCATTTTTACAGGCAACTGTGAGATTAGAGTTTCTTATCCATAAAGGGTAACATTATGCTTATTATATGCATAGGATTATGAGCAGAAAAATCATATCAGAACACCTACCAAACAATTTTTCCCCTAAGAAGCACAAAATACCTAGTGAGATTATGTTTAAATATGTCATTGGGCTTGAAGGATCAAAATATATGTGTTTGAGATACAGATCCCTTAGTATAAAAGAAATCTTTAGAAAGTCTAGGCTTGCTCGGCTTGGTGGCTCAGCCTGTAATCCTGCGCTTTGGGAGGCTGAGGTGAGTGAATTGCCTAAGCCCGCGGGTTCGAGACCTGCTTGGGCAACTTGGCGAGACCTCATCTCCACAAAAAATAAAAAAAATTAGCCGGGCGTGGTAGCACACGCCTGTAGTTCCAGCTACTTGGAAGGCTGAGGCGGAAGGATCTCCAGAGTCCAGCAGGTCGAGACTGCAGTGACCGGGAGCGGCCACTGCACTCCATTCTGGGTGATAGAGTGAGACGCCAAATCAAAAAAAAAAAAAAAAGTCTAGGCTTTTCTTGTCGCAGGGGAAAGTTGAATCAACATTATTTGGGGATGATTCAAGTGGACAGGAACCACTAAAGAAAACTATTTGCTTATCAAAACTTGAGCTATGTTAGATAACTTTGATGTAGGAGTGAAAGTTAATCTTATTTACTAATTTTCATTAGTAATAAAGACAGAAAAGTTTTAACAAGCTATTGGAAGTGTTAAAAAATATTGGTGTACCTTTTAGTTATCTACTTCCATCACTTTGAAAATAATCCATATTAAATGACAATACAGATTCATATGGAAATATAAATGACCATGAATAGCTAAAACAATCCTTAGCAAAAGAAACAAAGCAGGAGGTACTACACTTTCAGACTTTAAACTTTATTATAATGCTACAGTAATCAAAACAGCCTGGTATTGTTACAAGAACAGGCATATAGACCAATGGAACAGTACAGAGATTCCAGAAGGAAAGCCTCAATTTCTCAACCAACTCATCTTTGACAAAGCCTCCAACAACAACCACTGGGGAGAGGAGAACCTATTCAGTAAATGGTGCTGGGAAAACTGACTGATCACATGCAGAAGATTGAAATAGGATCCCTACCTATCACCATACACAAAAATTAACTCTAAATGGATCAAAGACCTAAATGTAAAACCTCAAGCTATAAGAATCTTAGAAAAAGCAGGAGGTACTCTTATGGAAATTGGAACTGGCAACCAATTCCTATTCTGAACCCTAAATGCCCATACCTTAAGAAATAAGACAAGTGGGACCTCATCAAATTGATGAGCTTCTGCAAAGCAAAAGAAACCATCAGGAGAGCAGGAAGACAGCTCACAGACCGGAAAACATATTTGCCAACTGTATATCTGAAAAAGGCCTAATATCTAGAATCTATAAGGAGCTCAAATTGCTGAAAGGAAAAAAAAAAACCAAAAACAAACAGCCTCATTAGCAAAATACATGAATAGACACTTTTCAAAAGAAGATATATGAACAGCCAACAGACACATGAAAAAGTGCTCAGCCTCACTTGTCATGGAGAAATGCAAATCAAAACATTGAGATACCACCTAACCCAGTAAGAATGACCATCATTAATGAAACAAATAACAACAGATACTGGTGAGGATGCAGAGAAAAAGGAATGCTTCTACACTGCTGGTGGGAATGCAAACTAGTGCAACCTCTTTGGAAGACAGTGTGTTGATTTCTGAAAGAACTAGAAATGGACCTTCCATATGACCCAGCAATCCCCCTACTGGGAATTCAAATCATTTTACAGAGGAACTCAAATCATTTTACAAAAAAGATGCCTGCACACGTATATTTGTTGCAGTTCTATTCACAATAGCAAAAACATGGAACCAACCATGTTGCCCATCGAAGCTGAACTGGATAAAGAAAATGTGGTACATGTACACAATGGAATATTATGCAACCATAAAGTAGGACAAATATATGGACTTCGCAGCAACTTGGATGGATTTGAAGTCGATCATACTCAGTGATCTATCACAGAAATGAAGAACAGAGTTCCATATGTTCTCACTCATAAGCGGACCTTGAACAATTATAATACTATAAGAAAGGGATTGGCAGTGATGGGAAATTGTCAGGGGAGGGGAGGTGGGATTGGCAGTTGAGGGAAACTGCTAGGGGAGGGAGGGTCATACCTCATCAACAAGGGTACATGCATAGTCAACGTTTGTATACCTAACCTTGAATTGTACTCCACATCTTTATAATAAAAAAGAAAAAAAATCTGTATTTTACATAGCATCCTATGTTAATAGAAAGTTATTCTTGTTTATACACAGAATGAAGCCACTAGAGAGTTATTCTATTAGTCTAAACTAGTATAACATATATTAAAAATAATTATACATATTTTATTAGAAATTATTATAATCACTTTACCATTTAAAATGTCATTGATCCCTCCTCTCAGTTCATATGAATCACTCATTTATTTTAACAACTAACATTGATTTAGTTTCTATTGATGTCTCAGGCATTTGACCAAATTGCAGGAGGCTAAAAAAAAATGTATCCAAATACACTCTATTTAAAATTTCAAATACCTTATAGTCTCAGAGGAAGAAAAAGATATGGGTATACACAATTATATAATGAAATGGAGCCAGAAATTATATAAAATGTGATATGTGAGTTACATAAGAGAAGGATGCCATTTGGGGAATCAGAAAAAGAACAAGGTTGCAGAAGAGATGTGAGATTACTCAGTACTCCTCTCTTGTTTTTCTGGTCTTGAAAAGGTTTAGACTGAACACCATAAAACTTTTTAAGACCAATTGAAAAACAACGCTGTGGTCGTAATTTGTCTTGCTTTACTTTTTTGTGTTCACTGATATTATGGATCTTCAATCTTTATCTTTACATTCTGTAACTCAATACTCCAGATTATAAATGGTGTTTTTCAATTAAGTTTTGAATAATGTACTTTTTCTGAGTATCTGGGATATCCGAAAACGACAGTAGTGATCTTCACTACTGATACAGAGATTGATAATTAATATAGAGATGGATAAAACAATTGATTTAGAGATTGATTAGACTCCTCTTAGAGGAGGTTCATCTATTGAAGGGAGCAGATTTATGATCAGATAAATTTAATATACTATGATAAGAGCATAAAGTCCTGGGGGAGCAAAAGGAGGCTCTTGTTAGAAAATATCATGCATTCCTGAAAACAGGTTGCCAAAGGTGAAATATCTAGCATGGCATCCTTCTGTTTTCTATTGGAGACAATAGAAAAGATTAAATGAGTAAGTAAAGGCAAGAGGTAATGAAGAAGACAAAAACCAAAACCAAAAACAAACCCAAAACATCAAAATAAAAACAAAAATACCCCAGAAAACCAAAACCCAAAACCATAGTAAGCAGCACTAATAGAAAGTGTCAAAACGTGATGACCATGGTACTCCTTTTTGTATAATATCATCTATGGCATATGATTGTTTAAATCAAGAGACTATCCAAATGCTACCTAAGAAAAAAATTAGGACAAAATGCAAGTATAACTATTAAGAATCACAGGGACAAACTTTTAGTCACACTGCTTCAGGCTGATATAGTTCTCCACTGCCTGGCCGAACTGGTTAAAAAAATGCTTCAAAATGGGCCTGCAGAGTATTAGTCAATTGACGAGAAAATATTCTGTAGGGTCTAAATTGATATCTAAAGCATTAGGATTTTCAGCTCTTGATATAACAATGAATACCAGACCAGGCCTTCTACCATAAACAACTATAAAACTAGAAGTAACTAATTTCAGGCATCAATAAAAGATAGCCAGGACTATGATTTCTGAGAGAAGAAAAACCCACCAAGTGAGCCCCATATTTATCCTGATTTTTTTTTTTTGGCCACAGGGCACTTTCCAACCTTTGACACATGAAGTGGAGCCCAGCAGCATTCTCAACTGGGTGAAGAAAATGGATTGGGCTACAGAGATCTCAAGGGGAGAAATATTTAGGTAAGGTGAAGAAAGAAGGGGGATCTGCAGACAAGGAGTTCCAGATGTCTGCCTGTGAGATCTTCTAGGCTTTGGTGAGTACTGTAATGTACATGTACAAGTCTAGACTTTATGAAATCTAGTGGAGAATAACTTCTTGGGAAGTGTGAGCTGAATAAAGTTTCTGAAGGTTGCATAATGGGGGGAACATTGGAGTTCTGACATTTAGGTTGAAGAGACTTTACCAAGGCCTCAAGTATTTATCTAAAATTTCATAAAAATCACAAATGAAGAATAGGGATACATTAGTCCTAAAGTATTCTTTAAACCCACTTTAACACAGCCAAAAACTAAGCTTCAATAGCATCAATCTGATTCTCTAGAAAATTAACTACATTCTATAAAAAAAGACTCCATGTTTTTTAAAGGAAGACAGTAGCATTTAGACTCTAAATATGAAGCAATCACAATGTATATTAGACAATTAAAAAAGTTTCCACATTCTGAAGCAGGAAAATATGACACATTTAGGGGGGAAAATACCAACACACTTAGTTATGACAATGATGTTGTAACTAGCAGATAAGGACTTTAAAAGTAGCTATTACAAATATGTTTAATCTTTCTTTTGTCAAACAGATGAACACAATGAGTAAACATATAGAGAATTTCAGCAAATAAGCAGAAATACAGAGAAAAAACCAAAATGGAAATTCTGCAACTGATAACTGCAGTAGCTGAAATGTAAATAATAATTGTATAACCTTAACAGTAGATGGGTAATGCCAAAGAAAATGTTAGTGAACTTGAAGACAAGGATGAAAGAAACTACACAAACTAAAAAAAAACCACTGAAAAAAAAGAATAAAGCTTTTCTCAGTGACCTGTGGGATGATAGTAAATACTCTGACTTGTGATTAAGGTGCTAGAAGAAGAAAAGAGAGAGAGAGATTGAATAAGAACATTGAAGAAATTATGGTCGAGCTACTGAAAACTTATTTTATAGAAAATATAAAGAAAATCTCAAAAGCAGTCAGAAAAGAACATCATATACAAGAGAAAAATGATGAGAATTGTTGACTTATCAGAAATAAGACAAGCAAGAAAACAATGGTATGCATTTAAAAGGCTGAAATTAAAAAATTTGCCAACCTGGATTTTTATTTAAACAAACTACCTTTCAAATATGAGGCAAAATAAAGTCATTTCAATAAAAAACTAAAGTAGAGGGGATTTGAAACATAAAAATGTCAAAGATTTTTATGATAAAGGATAATGGAACACAGAGTTGGCTGAAAGAAGGAGAAGCATAAGAAGTGCTAAAATATGTAGGTAAATATAACCTTTCTCTTGTTTCTTGGAGAGCTGATGTTTTTGAAGATAGGCTGCAATAAGGTAAACGTACATATTTTAATCTCTAGGTCAACTAGATAATAGCACAAAGAGACGTGGTTAAAAAAAAGTCAATGTAGAAGAGAAAATAGAATATTGAGAATTATTCAACTCACCAAAAAGAAGTAGGATAGGAACAACTAAAGTAAAAGAGCAAATAGGATGAATAAGAAAGAAAACAAAAATGAAAAACAAATAGAAAATACAAACAAATAAAAATATAAACATAGCATATTTAATCTAAACTTATAAGTAATTACATTAAATGTCAACAGACTAAATGCGCCATTTAATAGGCAAAGACTGTCAGAGTGGATACAAAAGCAAAAGCCAACTATACACTGTTTATAAAGAAACCCTTTAAACATGAAGACGCAGATGAAGAGTAAAAGGATGGATAAAATATATCATACAGAGAGTAACAATAAGAAAACCAATGTAGTTACAAGTATCTGACAAATTAGACATCACCAAGTAAAGTATTATTAATATTACGGATGATAAGAAATATTTTATAATGTAAAAAAGTGGCAATTCATCAAGAAGACATAAAACTTAAATGTGCATTCATTTCATGAGAAATCTCTCAGATGTATGAAGCAAAAATTTACTTGTTAAAGGAATAATTAGATTAGTTTACAATCATAATTGGAAATATTAACATCAGTTTTTTAGTAATTGTTGGAACAAATGAACAAAAGCCAGTAAGTAATAGAAGATTTAAATAATACTCTAAACCAACTTGACCTAATTAGTAAAATATTATACCTAACAATAGCAGGATACACATTCTTTTCCAGATAGATCATATACTAGTATACAAAACAAGAGTTAATAAATTTCAGAATATTAAAATCATACAGATTGTGTTCTGTGACAAAATGGTATTAAATCAGAAGTTAATAATGTTAATTTTTTTAAAAAAAGCTACACCTAAAAAATAGCTATGTCAAGAGAGAAATCCCAGTGGAAATTTTAAAAAAATTATTGAACATAAAGAAAATAAAATTTATAGCATGAATGCAGCTGAAGCAGTTCTTTTTTAATTTTTAATTTTAAAGACGTGGAGTACAGTTCAGGGTTAGGTATACAAATGTTCATTATGCTGGTATCCTTGTTGATGGGGTGTGCCGCGCCTCCCCTGGCAGTTTCTCACTACTGTCAATCCCTTTCTTATAGTATTACAATAATTGTTCAAGCTCTGCTTATAAGTGAGAACGTGTGATACTCAGTTCTTTGTTTCTGTGACAGATCGATCACTCAGTATTATAGACTCTAAGTCCATCCAAGCTGCTGTGAAGTTCATAATTTTGTCCTTCTTTATGACTGTGTAATATTCTATCATGTATATGTACCACATTTTTTTATCCAGTCCTCTTTCGATGGGCAGTACGATTGGTTCCATGTTTTTGCTATTGTGACTAATGCTGCCATATCTTTTTTTGTGTGTATGTGTTTTTCTTTTTTTTTAATTATAAAGATGTGGGGTACAATTCAGGGTTAGGTATACAAACATTGATTATGCAGGTACCCTCGTTGATGAGGTATGACACTCCCCCCCCAGCAGTTACCCTCAACTGCCAATCCCACCCTCCCCTCCCCTGACAGTTTCCCATTACTGCCAAATGCTTTCTTAAAGTATTATAATTGTTCAAGGTCCGCTTATGAGTGAGAACATATGGAACTCTATTTTTTGTTTCTGTGATAGATCACTGAGTATGATCAACTCAAATCCATCCAACTTGCTGTGAAGTCCATATATTTGTCCTTCTTTATGGCTGCATAATATTCCATTGTGTATATGTACCACATTTTCTTTATCCAGTTCAGCTTCGAAGGGCAACATGGTTGGTTCCATGTTTTTGCTATTGTGAATAGAGCTGCAACAAACATATGTGCACAGGTATTTTTTTTGTAAAATGATTTGAGTTCCTCTGGATATATTCCCAGTAGGGGAATTGAGGGGTTGTATGGAAGGTTGATTTTTAGATCTTTTAGGACTTGCCATACTGTTTTCCACAGACGTTGTACTAGTTTACACTCCCACTAACAGTGTAGATGTGTTTCTTTTTCCCCAAATCCTCTCCAGCATTTGTTGTCTTTTGAGTTATTGATGATGGCCATCCTGACTGGAGTTAGGTGGTATCTCAATGTGGTTTTAATTTGCATTTCTTTGATGACTAGTGAGGCTGAACATTTTTTCATGTATCTGTTGGCTGCGCATACGTCATCTTTTGAGAAGTGTCTATTCATGTCTTTTGCTCCCTTTGTAATGGGACTGTTTGTTTTTTTCTTTTTGGAACACTTGAGTTCCTTGTAGATCCTAGATGTTAGACCTTTGTCAAATATACAGTTGATGAATATTTTTTCCCAGTCTGTGGGCTATCTCTCTGCTTTCTTGATGGTTTCTTTGGCTTTGCAGCTTTTCAGTTTGATGAGGTCCCACTTGTCTCTTTTATCTCTTATGTCATGGGCATTTGGGTTTTGATCCGGAATTGGTTGACAGTTACAATTTCCATAAGGGTATCTCCATTTTCTAAGGTTTTACAATTTGAGGCTTTATGTTTAGGTCTTTGATAGATTTAGAGTTGATTTTTGAGTATGGTGATAGGTAGGGGTCTTGTTTTAATCTTTTGCATGTGATCAGCCAGTTTTCCCAGCATTATTTACTGAATAGGTTCTCCTCTCCCCAGTGGTTGTTGGTGGAGGCTTTGTCAAAGATGAATTGATTGAGAAATTGAGTTTTTGCTTCTGGAATCTCTATCCTATTTCGTTGTTCTATATGCCTGTTCGTGTACCAATACCAGGCTGTTTTGATTATTGCAACTTTAGGATAAAGTTTAAAGTCTGGGAGTGTGATACCCTCCTGTTTTTTTTTTATTTTTTATTTTTTTGCTGAGGATTGTTTTGGCTATTTGTGGTTGTTTATGCTTTAAAAAAAAAAACTTTTAATTGTTTTAATTTAAATATGTGGGGTATAATTCAGGGTTAGGTATACAAATGTTCATTATGCAGGTTCCCTTGTTGATGAGGTGTGTCCTCCCCCTTCCCCAGGCAGACTCCCGCTACTGCCAATCCCACTTCCCCACCTTCCCTCCTGACAGTTTCCCACTACTTCCAATCCTTTTCTTATAGTATTACGATAATTGTTCAAGGTCCACTTAGGAATGAGAACATGTGATACCCAGTTCTTTGTTTCTGTGAAAGATCACTCAGTATTATAGACTCTAAGTTTGTCCAGGTTGCTGTAAAGTTCATGATTTTGTTCTTCTTTATGGCTGTGTAATATTCCATCATGTGTATGTACCACATTTTTTTATCTATTCCTCTTTTGATGGGCAACCTGGTTGGTTCCATGTTCTTGCTACTATGAACAATGTTGTGATAAACATATGTGTGCAGGTATCTTTTTTATAGAGTGATTTGAGTTGTTCTGAGTATATTCCTAGTAGGGGGATTGTGGGGTTGTATGAAAGATCAATTTTTAGATCTTTTAGGACTCACCACACTGTTTTCCACAGAGGCTGTACTAGTCATTTATGTTTCCATACGAATTCCTGTATTGCCATTTCCAGTTCTGAGAAGAATGCTGCTGGTAATTTAATGGATATTGCATTAAATCTGAAGATTGACTTGGGTATAATGGACATCTTAACAATGTTGATACTTCCAATCCATGAGCATGGAATATTTTTCCATTTGTTTGTGTTATCTTTGAGCAGTGTTTCATAGTTTTCATTATAAAGGTTCTTCTCTGGTTAGGAAGATGCCAAGGTATTTCATTTCTTTTGTGGCTGTTGTAAATTAAGCAGTTCTAATGGGAGATTTATAGTGTTATATGCTTATAATAGAAAAGGAAAAAAAACTACTAAAATTAATTATCTAATATTTCACTTTAAGAAGATAGAAAAAGCAATTAAACTTTAAGTGAATAAAAGGAAATAATAAAAATAAGAGCAAAAAAAAGGACAAACAGCAAAGGAAATCAGCAAGATTGAAAGTTGCTTCTTTGATAAGGTTAGTTAAATTGATTATTAAAGCTGATCAAGATAAAAAGAAAAAAAACAAAAAATTTCTAGTATCAAAAATGAAAGAGGAGACTTTTCTATAGACATTATAGAGATAATAAAGGAAGGTATACATGACTTTATGCCAATTAATTTTATAACTTAGGTAAAATGGGCAGATTCCATAAAATGAAACTTAGCAGAATTGATACAGCAAGAAATGAAAAGTGTGATTAACACTGAATACATTGACTATTTAATTTTAATTAATGATTTCTCAGTCAGGCATAAATAAACTATCCACTATATTACTAGCTTGATATTAAATTTACAAATATTTTTTCAAAACATAGAAGAGATGAAGCACTTTGCAACTCATTTTATCAATCAAATATATGTTTGATACCATATTCAAACAAGGCTCCAAAGAAAAATAAGAAAGAAATATCTCTCTTGAAACTAAACACAAAAATGCTTAACAAAATATTAGTAAACAAAACCTAATAACACATTTTAAAATAAAAGGTTATACATGATGGCTAAGTGAGGTTTAGTATAGGAATTCAGGGTTGATTAAATATACAAAATTAAATTAAAGTAATTTATCATGTTAAAAATTAAAGAGAAAACATTATATAATTATTTTGATTGCCATGAATCTCCTATTTTGACAAAATTCAACACCCAATTATGGAAAAATTCTTAGCAAACTAGGAATGGAGGGTAATTAAGGTAATTAAGTCTTAAACCTAATCAAATATATCTGCTAAAAACTTACGGTAAATATCATACTTAAGTATGAAATATTCAACACATTCCTTGAAGATCTAGAAGAAGGCACAGATGTACATTGACAGCACTTCTACTTAATATTTTACTAGAAGCTCTGGACACTGCAATAAAGTAAGAAAAATAAGCATGCCGATTGTAAAGGAAGAAGTAAAGCTGTCATTATTTGCAGAAGGCATGATTGTGTACATATAAAATCCTAAGTAGTCTATCAAGAAAAAAAAAATCCCTGCCAAACTAAAAAGGGAATTTATTAATACCATAGGATACAAGTCAATATAGAAAAAGAATTGGATTTTCATATGTTGGCAATAAACATCTGAAAAATAAAAATACAAATGCCATTTAAATTCTCTAAAACATAAAATATTCGGGATAAATTTCATGGAAGCTGTGCAAGAGCTCCCTGCCAACACAATCAAAACATCACTGAGAGAAATGGAAGAAGGTCTAAAAAATGGAGAGATATACCATGCTCTGGGATTGGAAGGCTCAGTATTATAAGTTTTTTCAAATAGATCTAAATATTCAATGCAATTCCAATTAAAGTCCTGGTAGCCTTGTATTTTTACATCGAAACAAATTGATTCTAATGTTTGTATCAAAATAATCTAAAGTAGCCAGAACAATCTTGAGAAAGACAAAGTTGGTAAATTTCAAAACTCAGTATAAAGGTACAATAATCAAAATATTGAGGTACAGATATAAATATAAATAAACAGGTCAATGGGACAGAGTTGAGATTTCAGAAACAGACCCATCCTATACAGACACACATGTCCAGTTGATTTTTTCCACAGAACAAAATTCAAATTAAAATCGCAATGGGTTATTACTATACACCAAATGGAATATCTACAATAAAAAACACTGCCAACATTAAATGGTGGTGAGAGGAAGAACAACTCCAATACCTACATATTGCTTTAGCAAGTATAAAATGGTACCGCTATTTTGAAAGAAGCTCTTACAGTTTCTTAAAAGTTTAAAAACTATGCCTACCATAGGATTTAGCCTTTTTGTTATTAGATATTTACCCCTCAAAATGAAAATATATGTCTACATAAAGACTTATACACAAATATTCATGGCAGCTTTATTCACCTTAACTCCAAACTGAAACATCCCAAATGACCATCAATAGGAGAACGCACTTACATTAAAAAAAAAGAAAGAAAAAAACCCCCGAAACAATGAAATGCCATCTGGGAGTAAACAGCAAAGAACATGCAACAACATAGATGAATCTCCAAAACATGTTGAGCAAAAATGTCAAACAGAAAGAGTACACACCAAAACACTCCATTGTATGAAGTTCTGGAATAGGCAAAACTGAACTATGATGAAAGGATTTAGAGCATTGGTTTCTGGTGACTGATTAGAAGGGGACCTAAGGAAACTGTGTTGATGAAACTGTTCTGTATCTTGATGGGTTGTGTTACACAGATGTTTACATCTGTCAAAATTCATTGGCCTTGGCCGGCACAGTGGCTCAATTCTGTAATCTCACCACTTTGGAAGGCCGAGGGGAAAGGATTACCTGAGCTCAGGGGTTTGAGACCAGACTGGGAAACTTGGTGAGACCTCATCCCTACAATAAATCAAAAAATAAGCCGGGAGTGGTAGCATGTGCCTGTAGTTCCAGCTACTTGGAAGACTGAGTCAGAAGGATTGCCTGAACCTAGCAGGTCGAGGCTGCAGTGGCCGTGAGCATGCCACTGCACTCCAACCTAGGTGACACAGTGAGACTCCAACTAAAAAAAAAAAAAAATTCATTGACCTTTACAGCTAAGGCGTATATATTTCACTGTAAATAAATACTGAAATTGGTCTGACCAGTGGGAAGATATCTCTTAAGACAAAACAACTCACTTAAATGTTGAGAAGGATTGGGTTGAATTCAGAAAACCAGTTGAATTTATTTATTGTCTTTTCCCTCTAACATATTTCACAGGTAAGGAGAACACAGTATACAAAGGTATTAAGAACCCAAGCCACACTTGGAAAATTGCCATTCAGGCTTAGTGGAGATTAAACAAATACCAGCTGTGGAACAAGATTGCTAATCATGGATTTTAACTTATAATTTACTGTCAGATTATAAAAATTCTTTGGAACTTTTCCTCTTTTACTAAAAACTTTTTGAATTATAGTGTCTAGGTAAACATCAATGGAAAAATCATGCATAGATAATACAGGCGTTGTGTTTTTCAGGGTGTTTTTCCTAGCATTTGACATGTGCCTGCACTTCTACTGTGTGCAAATGTACCCTAAGGATTTAGCTGGGGTGGCAATGAAGGCAGTGAAGTGAGAAAATTCTAATTACTATTATCAACAACCTCAATGTGCTCAGTTTGTTAGTTGACTTAAACTGCACAATCAGGATCTATCCAGATATTCAGCCATGTTCTGTCATACATTATGGAGCCTTTTTAGTCTATGAGTTAAAAGTGTCCATGGAAGAAAATTTAATGCTTTGATTCATTTTAACCTTCAAAGACAAAGAATTAAGTAGAGAAAATAGTAAAGACCCCAGTTATATTTGGTCAAATATTGCTTGAACTGATTTATAACTGCAAAGGCTATTCATTCCAAATTATGCCTGGTCTCAAAAGTCATCATGCTCCTTTATGACTTCTTTATTTGGAATGTTCTCTCCCCTTTTCCCTGTTGGCTAAAGCCCACTTTTCATTCAAGATTGTAAAACCACAGCTTTTTCCCAGTGCATTACTTCACCAACTGTAAACATTTAAAATATATTTGCTCACATCTCTGTCTTTTCTAGAAAACTGAGACCTCCTTGAGGGCAGGCATTTTGTAATATTAATCTTTGTGACCCTGTGGTCTAGCCCATAGTAAGTGCTAAATAACAGTCTGATGAAGGACCAGGTATTTATATGAAGCAGAGATTTTAGAACACTATCAGCCCTAAAATTTGATTAGGTGTCAACTTCATAAAGATTTTTCAGCTGAAGATATTCAGTTAACATTTTGAATTTTTTTCACTTGAGTCTTTCTGTACAGTAATATTGTTTTTATCTCCAGCCTAACCTGGTTTCACATCTTTGAGTCTGCTTTCAGTTTTGCTATAGGAAATGATATATTTTTTTCTACTTCCTTCATTCCAAACTTTTTGTTTTTATTCGCTCTCCCTTAATAGAGTGTGCCATTTTTCCACCTTGAAACTGACTCTGCCTAGATTACTCATAGTTTAATGTTCCCTATTAGCTTTCTGGGCATCAGCAAACCTGAGCACTTTTCAAGCTATATTCCTATCTAGGGCATTCATAACAGAGAGTGTTTTCTGCTGTCATAAATAACTTTTCTTTCTCTCCCAAAAACAAATTGGGGATTAATGTATACAATCTTTCTCACATCAGGCTTTCTGATTCATCTGATTGATTTCTTCCAGTATGCTGTGCAATATCAAAAGTACCATGGACATCTCAATAAATTATCTATACCTAGAATGCTTCTTCTCTGTCTCTTGAATGCAATAATATACCCAAATAACTTTGAGAATGGATGGCAGGTCTTATTTGTTTGCATGGATCCCAGTTACTCTAGTTTTCTGCCAGATGACTGCACATGTATTTTACCCTTTATTTGTTTGCTTTTTATTGATTTAAAGTCTTATGGCAAAAGAAAAACAAAACATGACATTACCTGTGGCTATACATCAAGCATGAAAAGAATACTATAATTAGATAAATTCAGCAAACAAGATGGTCTATTTACTGAACAATGATAATAAAATAAATCAATGACTTCGTTACTCACTCACATTTTCATGATTGAAGATACAATTTTTAAAATGCCATGCCAACAAATCAAGAACAGTGGTGTCATTGCCTGGGTGGAGGGGAAATTTGCCACATAACAAGGGCAAGAATTTTTTCAACTGTTTTGGTAAGAGTGCCTTGACTTCTGTCCTTCTTGTCAAATATTCCTGTCATGAAGTCTCTATGTGAGAGTTGACCTTGAACAGTATTACTATCACAGCTTTTGTATCTCAATTAATTTTCCCAAATTATCCCTATCGTGGCATTTTTCAAAACAAAAATTGAAAGAGTTTTTTAGCAGCAGACTTGCCTTGCAAGAAACATTAAAATACACTCTTTAGAAGAAGAAAAAAAATATTGGGTCCAAAACTCAGATATACATAAAGAAAGAGCATTAGCAAAAATATAAACGAAGGTAGAGTAAAATATTTTCTTTTTCTTATTTCTATGTATCCAAGCAGATAACAGTTAAAAATAATAATTTGTTAAAAATAATGTAACTGATGATTATGATTTATGAATAAGTGAAATGAATAATAATAACATTGTAAGGATCGGGAGGGAGGAATTGGCAATACTTTTAATACTATTTGTAAAGTGGTATAGTTTTATTTGAAAGTGGACTTGAATTAATTGTAAATGTGTTTGACAAACTTTGGAGCAAACACTCAATTTTAAGAAGAAAAATAAAGAGTCTGGATAAGAGACAGAACTCAAGAGTCGGGTTTTAGTCACTAACTTTGAAAAACTCATTAAACATGCAAGTCCATTAAGGTAGGGAAGATGAAGAGAAATTAGGTAAGAAAATGAAATGAGGCAGTTAGTGAGGTAGGGGAAAAAAAGAGGTAGTTTTCAGAATGTCAGTGAAGAGAAATTCTAATAAAAGAAGATTAAAAAGTATATTTTGAAGTATATTAAAATGAAGAATACATATGAAACAGAATTCAAAAGTAGTGATTTATTATTTTTCTTTCTGTTTCTACCTTTCAAAACTGTTCTGCAATACTGTTACACAACACTGTTATAATAAGAAATAAAATAAAAATTCTTTTTAAAGTCGTGGGTCCTTTACTCCTACTCAAGAATATAAATTCTTTATTTTTACCTTTTTTTTTTTTTTTTT
>NW_007258870.1:344635-406682 GCF_000164805.1 Carlito syrichta | reverse complement strand
TTCTTTATTGTAGAGATAAGGTCTCACCAAGTTGCCCAGGCTGGTCTCGAACCCATGGGCTCAGGCAATCCTCTCACCTCAGCCTCCCAAATTGCTGGGATTATAGACGTGAGCCACTGTGCCCAGCCTATCTTTACCTTTCTACTAGTGTCAGCCTTTAAGTAAAATACTTTAGGAAATGTATATGTAATAGTGAAATCATTTGGTAAAAATGTCCTAGGGCAACACTGTCCAATAGAGATGCAACAGAAGCTGCATATATAATTTTAAATTTCCTAGTAGGCACATTGAAAAAAAGTTACAAGGAACAGGTCAAATTAACTTTAATAACATGTTTTATTAACTCAGTATATTCAAAGTATTGTAATTTTAACAATATAACTGCCATAAAAATATGAATGAACTATTTCACTTTTTGTTGAAATCTTTGAAATTCTGTGTGCATGACACTCTTACAGCACATTCAATTCATATTCATTTCAAGTGCTCAATAGTCACATGTGGCTAGTAGTTGCCATATTGGATAGTTGAAGTTCTAGATCCTGGCTATTTGAAATATGGTCCACAGATCAGCAGCTCTTGCATCACTCAGGAACTTGTAATAAATGCAGAATCTCAGTCCCCACCATAGACCTACTGAATCAGAATCTCTGTTTCTAACAAATAGTCAATGATACTGACAATGCTATAAACCACACTTAGAGTAGCAAGATTTTATATGTTCAACTCAATCTGCCCCTAAAATTCGGTCGTGGTTCCTTAACTTGTTTCCTGAAGCTACTCTCTCTCTTCATATCCATCATGTCTCCAAACAGCAATTATTATGTGCCAGTTACTGTGTGCTGGTACTGTGTGTGCTTACAAATCCTATCATCCCCATTTTACAGCAGAGAAAACAGAGGTAGCAATAGATTCAATACCTTGTTCAAGGTCACCTTGAACACCTGGTAATTGGTAGAGATGTGATTTGCAACCAACTAGTCTGTTTCCAGAGTTCAGTGTCTTAACCAACAATTATTTGTTTTTGTATCTGTCTCTTCTACTTAAGATACGCCCAGCTCTTAAAGGATGGATACCTTACACACCTTTGCCCCATATCAACTATATAACGCAGTAAGTAATTTTTGCAAAGAAGGGAGGGAGAGCTTCTTTTCTGTTCTGTTACCAGGACTGCCCTTCCAGGACCAAATGGATGGAGTATAATGTGTATTTCCATTACTCACAACTCCTGTTTTGTATATGCTAGTAGACATACCATTGTGTGGCAGCTGTGGCTAAAACTTCTTCCAGGTGCCAGTTTTGTGCCTATCATTTCTCGTTAATATCAAGCAGGTACTTATGAAATTTTATTTTATCCAAGTAGATTTTTTGTTAAAAACATTTCTTCCTAATTTTTTTAAGAATAATTTTCATCTAACTGGTAATCTAATGGGTCTGAGTTCTAAAAGTAGGAGCTATGCAAACTGGTGAAATGGCCACAAAGGAAGTAGAAGGGGAGAAAGGAAGAAGTTGGGATAATTCTACATCCAAAGAACCACATTCTTGACATCCAGATGATAATAACTTTTATTGCACACTCACGAGTGATCCTCTTTTCAGAGTCTCCTGCCTTTTATTCTAACTAATCAATCTAATTTCACTTATATTTTCTCAGTTAACATGCCTACTTTTTGGAAACAGTTCAATTCTTTTTCTTTTGGAACCTTCAAATCTATTTCTCACTTGACTGCACTAAAGTGGCTGAGATATTCTTAAGATTCATTGGTAGGGCATCTCTTTGTGCCCTTTGGTAGATGCTCACGTGAGCTGTCAACATCTAGCTGCTTTTCCTGGGAGGTGCTACCAGGTTAGATAAGCCACATAGATGGCCCCAGTCTTTGTCTTAAGTAAAGAAGATCCCACAAACAGGGAGAAGAATATGATCTTCTAGGAGAGGCATCTGATGATTATGCTGTACATATAGCATTGTGCCTTCGGGCAAGTTACTCAGATTCTCTGCACCTGACTTTTTTATGTTTGTAAACTTGAACTAGATAACCACTATGAACCTCAGGTTTCATCTGCAACACTGTGGGCATTTTAACTCACCTCCTAGGGTTTCTGATAGCATTAAGAAGAGATACTAACAGTAGTCGATATCTGGGGATGGGGGCACACCTCATCAACAAGGGTACCTGCACAATGCATATTTGTATACCTAACCCTTAACTGTACCCCACAATTTTAAAATAAAAAATATGTTAAAAAAAGAAGAGATATTCATATATTTTCAAAATATAATGCAGAAGTTGATAAATAATATCCCATTAGCATTTTTCTGCCGTCCTTTTCTTACTAAACCACAGGAGTTCTGAGACCTTAACTTGATTTTATCGCTATTTTAAACTATCTAATGGCCAACAGCAAACATTCCCATGTGAACCATTTCCAAAATGTGTTTATCCTTCAGATGTATTTTATGCCGAATAACATTTATGTGCAATGCTCTATTATATTTACTTAGTCACAACCGTATTGTGAACTTTCCTAGGACGGAGTCTGGGTCAGTTTCATTTTTCTTCTTAGGTGTCAAATACAATGCCAGGAACAAACATGTGCTTAATAAACACCTTTTGTTGACTGGGCGTAGTGGCTCATGTCTATTATCCCATCACTTTGGGAGGCTGAGGCAGGAGGATTGCTCCTAGGAGTTTGAAACCAGCCTAAGTAACATAGCAAGACCTTGTCTTTACCGAAAAAAAAAAAAAATCAGCTGGGTGTCGTGGCACATGCCTGTAGTTCCAGCTACTTGGGAGGTTGAGGTGGAAGGATCACCTGAGCCCGGAAGGTCAAAACTGCAGTGAGCCGTGATTGTGCCACTGCATTCTAGTTTGGGCGACAGAGTGAGACCCCAACTCAAAAATAAACGCATAGATAGATAGATAGATGTCTTTTGTTGATGATAGGCACCCTGAAAGTCTTTGGAAAACTCTGGGCCTCTCCATCACAGACCTTACCACACTCACTGCATATTGGGTGTTGTTCCTTGGTTTTTATTATAAAACATTTCAAAGATACAGAGAAGTGAAACATTCATGTCTGTACCACTCATACTTCATGAATGTCGACATTTTGTTGTTTTATTCAAATTTCACTTTTTAAAGATCTATATATGTTTCAGTTACTGCTGTGAACCTTTAAATTCTGTTATCTTCCTCCCTCCTCAGATGCCAACACTGTCCTGTTGTATCCAAAAGTTTCCATTTTGCTTTCTGTAAAAATTGTAGGTGCAACAATCTCTCTTCAAGAGTCATGAAGCTTATATAAGATAACATGTATACTGTAGCTGACAGAGAGTTAAACCAATAGTTGGATCTATCATGCTCATGATCACCATTATTGTAATCTTTTTTTTTTTTCCTGCACATTTATCTGTTTCCACCACTAGGTTTTTGCTTTTTTGAGACCTGGATCTGTATTTCTTTTCTTTGTACTATGTCTTAGCCAGGTACCTGATACACAGGCAATGCACAAAACTTGCAAATAAATAAATGCTGTAAAGACTGGACCAACTGCCTTCTGTTCTCTGATTGCAGGTGTGGTCTTAAAGCACATTAGGCGTAGTTCTTTACTAGTTCTCTGAAATAGGCATTTGACCAGAACTTGCTGGCTAATATTCATTCATTCTAAAAATCCAGAGCAGTGATGATCTCTTCAATTCCTCAAGGGGCCCTCATTACCTGTTTGTTAGTATCACTTAGTTTCTCCAATACCTGATTCCAGAAGAGGGCAAGACAAAATTAAGTTTCCTGAAGTTCAGAGACTGAACAACAAGATAATGGATGGATGAGCACACAGTTTTCTGGTACCCTCTCAAGATAAAAACAGCCTTTAAGATGTTATACCCCAACTTGTGTCTCCTATTTTGTTGAGATTTACCAAATGAAAAAGCTGAACTTGCCATTTAAGATTATTTGCAATAAAAATTAGAGTTTGTTTACTTGATGCTAAATACTGATAGTCAAGGAAGTGGCAGGCAGTCTTACTCGTTTTCCCCCATACACTAATTAAACATTTTAGTGCAGATATCAGCATAATTAAAGAATTAGGAAACAATGAGAAGTGCTTGGGATAATTTATAATATCAGTGCACTGATGCATTGGGTCCAGATACCAGAATTTGATTGGCAGGACTTTATTAAGTTTTGGCAGCACTTAGGTAGGCTGGGAGCTCCTTTATGAGGTTCTTGCACATTAATCCAGGTTCCTGTTCTCGTTAATACTGATGAGTGAAGGCAGTTAATTGAATTATGTATGAAGCACAGTTGATTAAATAATATTTCACTCCCTACTATAGAATTAGCTCTACTGGATTAACATCCACTGTTGCCTCTGACACTGAATGTCATAAGGACCTCTTCTCAAGCATGTACTTTGATTCCTTCCCATCTGTTCAACTGATGCAGCCTCTCCGTTGCCACTGGAACCAACTATCCTTCTGCTCTTACACGAGGTCACTTTGGAGAACTAATATAGTTATTTATTAGCATCTGTGTAGCCATGAACAGAAATCCTCCTTAGTGCCTCCAGTATTCTTGGGGAATGATTTCTTAAATTCACTATGGAAGGTGAAGACAAATTCTACTAATTTATCATTGTATTCTGTTTAAGGTAATAGAAAGAGGAACACCCTCAGGGTCTTTAAAATTTGCCTTAAAAACGATTGTTTTGAGCTGCATATGTGGTTTTTGCACTTTCCTCTTCTCAGGTAGTCCTAACATCCGCTGTTGAGCAAACAGAAGTCTCTCCCAGGGGAAGATGCACTCAGATTTCTTATTTTTTCTCCCCTTTCCCCCTTTTCATTCCTTTTTTCCCTCTCTTCTTTTATTGAAAAATTACTAAGTGCCAGATGCTGTGATAAGTGCTGGTGTGCAGAAATAAACAACCAGAGAACCACATATCTTAATAAGCAATAAAGTAGGTATGTATATATTTAATATTATATGGTAAGTGCATAATAGAGATGCAAATGAGCAGAAGAGAGTCTGAAGAATTGGGAAAGCTTTGAACTTAGAAGCAATAAATGGTGAATCATAAAAGGTGAGTAGAAATTTTTCTGGTCCTGACTCTATCACTCTACCACTGGTTGAAAGAAATTTACGTTTCACCCATATTTCATGAATGCTGACATTTTGTTGTATTATTCAAATTCTGGTTTTTGAAGATCTATACATGTTTTAGTTACAGCTGTGAACCTTTCAATCCTATTCTCTTCCTCCCTCCTCAGATGCAAACACTGTCCTGTTATGTCCAAAAGTTTACATTTTGCTTTCTGTAAAAAATGGAGGTGCAATAAACTCTCTCCAGGGTTACGAAGCTTATATAAAATAAAATAAGAAAAAGCACAGGGTGTGTTAAATTGCACGTAGAATCAGTCCATTGAGGTGCAAGAGTAGGGATTATACTGATTGATAATCTATGAGTATTGTTTCCAACTATGATTTGGGGAATATTTATTGAATTGTCCTTTAGTTTTTCAAAGATGATGGTGTATTAAAGGGCCACACAACACAATGGAAGCAACACAGACCTGCAAGAAACCAAATTTATTTGTGACTTTAGTCAAGTCACATCTTTCTTCCAGGCTTTAGTTTCTTCAACCCTAATGTAAGGAGTTTGGGCAGGACACATCCTACTGAAGATTTTCAGATGTCCTGGCAGAACAGTGGGGAATGGGGTTGGTCTGTCTTTAGATGGTAAGCTGAAAGGCTACCTTGGTGAAAATTTACTTTGGTTCAGTGTCTGACCTCTAACTCTGCAAGTTCAGAAAATCTTCTTATTAGTGCTGCAGAGATCTGGACTAGAGTACCTTATTTACACAGATAACATTTAAAAGAGATTAAAGTGTATAAACCAATTTCTTAATTTATAATAAATATTCTTGTCAGCCCTGAACTTTTCTTTTTACAGAAAAACTGTAGGAAAAGCTATATATATACTTTTTTTTTTTTTTTGAGTTGGAGTCTCACTCTGTTGCCCAGACTGGAGTGCAGTGGCCGCTCCCGGACACTGCAGCCTCGACCTGCTGGGCTTTGGTGATCCTTCTGCCTCAGCCTCCCAAGTAGCTGGAATTACAGGTGTGCGCTACCAGGCCCGGCAATTTTTTGATTTATTGTAGAGATGAGGTCTCACCAAGTTGCCCAGGCTGGTCTCGAACCCGCGGGCTCAGGCAATCCACTCACCTCAGCCTCCCAAGATGCAGGATTACAGGCTGAGATACTGAGCCTGGCTGGAAAAGCTATATTTTTATCAAAGGTTACGTAAGCTTGGACTCAAAGCAACAGGAATTGAATGCTTTAAACATTTTATGACATCAGGTCCTGAAAACACTTCCTCAGTATATTCATCTACATGGTAGGGTTTTGCCTGCCAAGTGGAATGGTCTTTTAATAGGATGGACCAGGAACATTTTTCTAAGAGTAGTGTTAACCTAGGAAACTCTCAAACTTACTTTTCTTCTAAACTTTTGTTACAAATTTTTCTTTTCTATAGATCTCTGTTTTCTTTTATGTATATTATTATAGCAAGTATATATTGTTTATAACCACTGATCCCTCAAGAAAGTCTCCACTACTTTCGAGGTATTCTTTCCCCTTAAGATGACTGCTTGGCCATGCATGGTGGCTCATGACTATAATTCCAGCACTTTGAGGGGCAGAGGCAAGAGGATTGCCTGAATCCAGGGTTTCGTGACCAGCCTGGGCAACTTGGCAAGACCTCATCTCTACAATAAATAAATAAATAAATAAATAAATAAATAAATAAATAAATAAATAAATAAATAAATAAGCTGGGCATGGTGGTATATGACTGTGGTTCCAGCTATTTGAAAGGCTGAGGTAGAAGGATCACCAGAGCCCAGTGGGCCAACGCTGCAGTGACCATGAGTGTGCTACTGCACTCCAGACTGGGTGACAGATAGGCAACAGAGTGAGATTCATACTTAAAAAAAAAAAAAGATTGTTTATTTCTAATGGTTCATGTCTTGATTTGATAATTCAGCTTAGCAAAGGAAATCATATTTCTCTTATAGCTAAGTTCTTAGAGGTTCCTTGTTATTACTAACCCAACTATATCTCCCAACTCTAAAATTCTAAGACACATAATAAATTATTGTGTCATAGTTTGTAAAACACTAGACCTACAGAAGGTGATTGAATGGAATTAAATGTGATTGTAATCCAGAAATCAACAAACAGGCATAGTCAGATAAGAAGAAAGAGATGAAAGCGGATAAGTCGTCAAGATCATGACAGATACGCAAAGTTATAATAGAGGAGTACATCCATGTAATATGTTTTACTTCTCAAATCTTATTAAATACTTAATATAAACAAAACAACAAAGAGAAGAAAATAAATCCCAACACCTAGTATCTGGATTATTAGGAGAACATCATTCTTTAATTAAAATTGTTAATTGCTTTTATGTTGTGCTTCACTTATTACAAATAAATGAAAAAACAATTTGGGGAATAACATGCTTGAAACATAAATGCTGAATTTTCAACTAAGAATTCTGCTTATATGACTTAAGAAAAAAAAACTCACACAAATAATGACTTAACCAAGTAATTAAAATTTGGTCATTAGGAGAAGACCTCATTCAACCATTGAAGGCTATATTAACATTATCATGAAAGTTATAATAAATCCTTATATTCAAGTGACACTCCCTAAATAAGGAAAATTGGGTCTAACAAAAAGAGAATGCAAATGGGGAAGAGTGTAGCCGGGTTAATTCCAAAATTTTTATAATATCTGAGAAAGTTATGTATTCTTTGTGCCAAGGCTCTCTGTCTATCCAGGCCTAAGGATGACTCAACTGAGATGGGTGGATTTTCAGAACTCATTTCCTGTGTTATTCTTGCTTTCAAACCTTTCCCGTGTCTGCCTTTTAGCTGTGGAACCAAACTGGGTCAGCTATTGTGTCCCCTCATATATTACATTTCTTCTTCCCTTAGAAGCTGTCACTTTTCTTCTCCTTGAAATAAATTCAACTAAAGAGAACTTCTCTCAATCAACTTCCCATCATCCTCTCTAGAGTCTGTAGAAGTCACGATTATACTGTCAAAAGTGTGCCATCCATGCATTCGTTAAAACATAACAATTGAAAGTCAAATAATAATAGTATTTCCTGTTTATTGAACTCTTCAATTGTGCCTTGCTAGCCATACTGGGGATTCAGTGATAAATAAGGCATTTTTATGTATTTGAGGAGCTTCCAGTCAACCAGGAAAGGCAAAGGTGTAAGCAGATATTCATGCTGGAGGAAGAACACACATGAAAAAACAGCTCACTCAGATGGGAGTGAGGTGACTCTCTTACATCCCATATTTATGGTGTCATCATCTGCTCCGTCCTCAACACTTCAAAATCAAACCCTCTCCTCTTTTACCCTTTCACATCAAGTGGTGATTTTTCTTTCAGAAATATCTCTGATATTTCTTCTGTCAGTGAACTGGGTCCTCAGCATCTCTTGCCAGACAACTACAATGATCTCTTTGCCACTAGTGTCTTCCCTCTGTAAATTATTATTCTTTTTTAAAATAGCACTGATTCAAAAATAGCTATTGGGTCTGACTTGTTTACAAGAACAAGTTCAATCTTCTTTACGTGGCCTGCGTAACTCTTTCCAGTCTGGTCCTACTACACTTCTCCAGGCTTCTTTCTTTCTTTCTTTCTTTCTTTCTTTCTTTCTTTCTTTCTTTCTTTCTTTCTTTCTTTCTTTCTTTCTTTCTTTCTTCCTTTCTTCCTTCCTTCCTTCCTTCCTTCCTTCCTTCTTTCTTTCTTTCTTCTTTCTTTTTTTATCTCAATAGTTAAGAAGGTACAAATAGTTTTTGTTCTGGGCTTTTTGTGTACCCTCCACCCCCATCTGTGCACATTTTACCTGATAGGTGATTTTTTTTTTTGTCTCTCTACTCCTTCCTCCCTTTCCCCTTCTGAGTCTCCAGTATCCATTATATCATTCTCGATGTCTTTGCATATTCTTAGTTTAGCTCCTAAGTTAGAACATGCAGTGTTCAGTTTCCTGTTCTTGAGTTGGTGTTCTCCAATTCCACCCAAGTTGCCACAAAATACATTATTTCATTCTTTTTGATGACTGAATAGTATTTCATAGTGTGTATATATACCACATTTTCATTATCTAATGATCAGTTGATGAGCGTTTAGGTTGATACCACATCTTTGCAATTGTGAATTGTGCTGCAAAGAACATGTGAGTACAGACATCTTTTTCATATAACAATCTCTATTCCTTTGGGAAGATATCTAGTGGGATTGCTGGATCAAATGGTAGATCTACTTTTAGTTCTTTGAGAAATTTCCATACTGATTTCCCTGGAGGCTGAACTAATTTCCAGCCACATTTCTTATCTCATTCTCAGGTTACACTAAATTTTTCTTGATTACCTAAATGTGCCATGTTCTTTAAACTGTCTATAGCTTACAGCAGCAGTCCCCAACCTTTTTGGCATCAGGGACCAGTTGCATGGAAGACAATTTTTTTCACAGATGTAGGAGTAGGGGAGGAATCATCAGGCATTAGATTCTCCTGAGGCACATGCAACCTTCCTCCCTCACATGCACAGTTCACAACAAGGTTCATGCTCCTATGAGACTCTAATGCCACTGCTGATCTGACAGAAAGCTGAGCTCTGCTCACCTGCTGGTCACCTCTTGCTGTGTGGCATGCTTTCTAACAGGTCATGGACTGCTACTGGTCCGTGGCTGAAGGGTTGGGGACCCTTGGCTTAGCGCATGCAATTTTCTCTGCTTGGTATACCTTTTTTTCCGTTCCCGTCTTCCGTGTAAAATTTTTAATCCACTAGGTCAATAATCTTGCCTATTTGGTCTTTTGGGCATCCAACTTGCAAAGGGTCACTAGATGGCCACTCACCTAGCAAATGCAGGCCACTCCACATGAGTACAAAAGCTTGACTTTTAAATCACAACTGAAGATTCCACACCAGCCAAGTACAATATAATCACATATGGTAAAAATGACTTCTGTAATAAACTCAATTATTTTCCATAGATTTAAAGATGTTAATGCATTTCTCAAAATATCTAAGTTTCTCATAGTCAACAGGCATGGCCCAGGGTTTCAGAGTTTCTAGGTGACAGAGACTGAATTATATCTTAAACCTCCTAATTTATAATCCCTCTGTATTAGTCTCTGCTGATTCTTTAAGTTTTGGCTTATATTCAACCTCCTCAACAGATCTTTCTAGATATTCAACCTAGATTGGCCCCTGCTATAATCTCTCTCATAGAAACTGAGTCTTTTACTTCATAATGTTACCCTAATTTGCCATTATAAATTTATTGTTTGTTTACTGTCTTTTTTTGTACTAGTTTGTGAGCTTCATATGGCAGGGACCACCTTTATTTTATTTATCCATGTCTACCTAGCACTAGCCCAACATAGAATGAGTCTCAATAAGTATGGGTTGAATAAATGCGATTTTGCATCATGCTAGATGATATAAAGGTATAAAAAAAGTAGTAGATGGCATGCCCTCAAGAGTTACAGTTTGGTTGCTGGATAAGTCAATTATTGAGGAAGATCTACTCCTATCAGGGAAGCTAAATGGTGTCCAAGAATTTTTTGTCCGTATGGAGAAACCATGGACACACTGAGGCAAAGAGGAAAAAAAGAACTTTGTTTTTTAAAATGTTTTATCTTTTATTTTAGAGTTGTGGGGTGCATGCAAAGGTTTACTATATAAGCAAATTGCTTGCAAGTTAGGTTAGGGCTTCTAGTGAGCCCTCGCTCCCCTAGAAGTAGACCTGGTACCCAGTGTGTGGTTGTGTGACCCTTATCCCTCCTCCCTCTCTCCTTCCTGGAAAAAGAACTTTGAAATTTGTAATTCTCCTCAATGAAGTTCTTCCCAAACTTTCTGGGGAGAGGGCAATTCATCCTGAGGTAGAAAAGCCAAGCTGACCAAGCTTTTTCCATGAAACATGTTAATTTTTTGTGAGGAAAAAAATAATTTTAGATATGACACAATGTGGGGACAGTTAAATATTATCTGTCTCAACTTGGGAGAAATTATCATATTCAAAATAGCATGACTGAGCATAGAGGCTCATGCCTGTAATACCAACGACTTGGAAAGCTGAGGTGGGAAACTTGAAAACGTGAGGAGAGCTCAAGATCAGCCTGGCCAACATAGCAAGACCTTCCCTCCACAAAAAAAAAGGAAAAAAAAAAAAGAAAAAAGAAAAAGAAAGAAAAAATTACCTGGGCTTGATGGTGCACCTGGTTCTACTTGGGAGGCTGAGGCAGAAGGATGGTTTGAGCAGGAGTTGAGTCAAGGCTGTGGTGAGCTATGATCACAACACCGCATTTCAGTGAACTCATCTCTTTAAAAAAAAATAGGATTCTCTGAAAAATTAAAAGAGCAAGATAATACTTTTAGGGGTAACCAAACAAAATTGATGCCACTGAGGAAACATCTCACACGTTCCCAGTGAGAGAAGCACTCAAAGTAATAGAAGAACATCAACATAAGCTGTTGCAACAATGTCAGCCTTTAGGGACAGCCTGAAGGTTACCTTCCTACAGGGAACCACAGGAACAGAAGCACCTGGGGATTATGGCCACCAAGTTGGTTAACTGGAGAATAACATATTAACTATAATATCTGCCAAGGATAAAAGATAGGTAACCCTGGACACAGCCCAGTGGAGAAAGGCAGAGGAGGTGAATCAGAGAATCAGACCTCATAAGAGCTGCCTCAGGAGCTCAGCTGTTCTACTGGGTGGGGACCCAGGTCAAAGTCCATGTTCATTACCGAGCCAAGGCATTTGCTCATTCACGTTAGGCTGCTACATCCTAGGGAACAAGGATTTAAAAGATGCACCAAACGAGAAAATGAAGAAACAATAAAAGCAGTGTAATAATTTTGTGCTCAATTACATGTTCAGACTGCAGGTGCTGTAGATATTTAGAGACGAGAGAAAGAACATCCAGAAAAGGATAGATACAAGTATCTGTTCTCCTGTAATTCTTCATTGAGTGTAGTCAGCCAACAATAAATTTAACTTTGCTTTCTTTTAATGTCTGTCTCTGGAAATTCCTAATCCCATAAAACACCAACCTTGTAAAATTACAGCACCACCCCATTTTACTCTGATAGATTTCTCTTCCTTCCCATTTTCCTTTTATTAATTAAAAGATACTACTCTCAATTCTGACAGTACCTCCTTTCACTGTGAACTCTCCTGGGCCCACTTTCTGCACAGCACATCAATTTATTTATATTTATTTGTCCCAATATATATATATTTTCAATTGGGTTCTGCTATGCAACACACCACAGGGAAAGAGCCTGGTATTAAAATCATTCTGTGTAGTTTAATTTCACTTCAACAGTAGGACTCTGGTTTTAATCAACTTACTTTGGTCACAGAATAATTCTCAGTAATCATCCAGTGGTGTCAGGTAGGCCATAAGCTTAGAGTAATCAAGTGAGTCCCTTCCCCTCTTTCCTCTCTCTTTCATGTGGAATAGCACATTTTTTTTCTCCCCACATAACCTGGAGCTAAAGCCAGGTTCCAAATTGGTCTGTTGAAACTGTAACTGACTCTCCTTTATCCCTACTAGTAAGAGGAATCAATGGAGTGAATGATCTAAAATAGTGGCTGGTTCTGAACCAACGATATTTGTCGTGGGGAATAAAATATATGCTCTCCCCCAAAAAAGAGGATTTACCTTTCTTATTAATTATGTTTTCTAATTGTGTTTATCAAGAAAAAGAAGGCAGTACTTTTTAGAATGCTAAGCCTTGAGTGGGATACTTTATAAACTTTGTTTCAGGCAATCGCTCTATGAGGAAGGCATTATTATTATTTAACATTTAATTTTTTTATTTTAAAGATGTGGGATACAATTCAGGGTTAGGTATACAAATGTTCATTATGCAGGCATCCTTGTTGATGAGGTGTGTCCTCCCTTCCCCAGGCAGATTCCCACTACTGCCAATCCCTCTTCCCCGCCCCCACTCCTGGCAGTTTCCTGAGGAAGGCATTATTACTTCAAGTTTACAGAGGAGGAAATTCAGAGATAGCAGAGAATTGTGGGAAAATCTCTGGGCTAAGAGAACAGAGTTCAAGTTCTGGATCATCACACATGTCTTAAAAATGGAGGATGTGTATTGTGCCAATGTAGCCACATTAGAATCTTGTTTTCTGAAATTCCTTTTGCTGCAGTGTTCTGAGTTAGTGTAGGCCACAAGAGACATTCTGTACAGGATTTGGAAGGCAGAAGTAAAGCTGCATCCATGTTCTTTTTAATAAGGCAAGATCGACGCAGGCTGTGAGGCCCTGTTGTAGTCCCATATGTTGTCATTTTTCTGGAGGCCCAAGTTATGAGTGTGAGGCAGTGGCTGGGCCTGCAGTAGCTTCACTTCCTCCTGAACATCCTCTGTGTGCTGAGATTTGTGAAGAAGGGTGGCAGCTCTCCTTGCAGATCACTCCATCATCAAAATGGAAGGCTTGGGGATGGTGGGAGAATTCTCATGGGTTCTAGCCCTTCCATTTTGTCCTTGCTTCCTTCCTGACTTTACATTCATTTTTTCTTCTCTAGTGCCTTATATGTGCACTTCAGGCTCCAGTATGGAGCCACAGAAGCAGTAGCCTCATATAGACTTTACCCATATATATAAGGTTCAATTCCTATAAAAATCCTTTCCTCTTTACAACTCCTAATAGGTCTGTTTCTCTGATCAAACTCTGACAATGAGCTATCCTTGGAAATAATTTCTACCTTCACTTCACCGTCTCCTAATCCCTCTGGCTCTATGGTGAAAATGAAGATTGACCTTGAATTGTGCTCAGAGGTTTTACTTTTTGTTCACAGATAATTCACAAAATAGGCAGTTTGCATATTAACAATCATAAGCTAAATTAACAGGTGATGTTATTGTGAAGACAAGAATCACCACTGGGAATTAGATCTTGGACTTCAGGAGGTGCACCACATTTCAAGGGAGTTCTCAAATCCTCAGCCACCGATGTGACAAAGTCTTGATGAAGACAACGATGTGAAAAATCCTGTGATGAAGAGCAGGATCTACTGCTGTTGCTGAGTGTCCTGGCTTTGTGCAGGTTTAGTGAAAGCAATAAATCCACACATGTGTTTAACACCTCACTTCTTTCAAGTGCTTTTACAGCTAGTGCCCACACTTGTCAAAATTCCTGCCTATGAAATTCTGGGAGAAACCACATTGATAATAGATGTGGAGACCTCAGGACAAAGGTAGGCACACACACAGTAGTGAGTTAATGGTAATTATTATTTCTTACATTTGTATGTTTCTTTGACTTTTGATAGCTCTCTTCAATGGATCCTCAGCATAATCTTGAAATGCTATTAACATCCACTTAAGAGGAAATAAACATAGAGTATATAAATACTTGCCTGAAGGTCATGTGGCTGGAAAATGGTAGAATAAGGACCAATTACCCAATCTGCTGAAATAATAATGATAAACCTGATGTGTATGGAGTGTGTAGTATGTGTCAGACTTGCCTACTTACATCAACGTATTGAATCCTCACCAATTAACCAACAAATACACCTATTAAGGTAACAATAATATCCCTTTTTACAGATGAGGAAACAGATTTAAATATTAGGATTCTTTTTTCTTTTTTTTCCAAAATGAATACAAGCTTTAATATTATTTCTTAAAATAACTAGAATATTTTTCTTCCTCATAAAATACCTTACCTTACTCTCATTTTATAGTTGTTGACATTGAGGTGTAACTTGAAAGTCAGACTCAATTAGTTACATATCAGAGGGTTTTTAAAAAGGTTTTACTATCAATCATACACTTCTTTTCTTTTCTTTTCTTTTTTTGAGTTGGAGTCTCACTCTGTCACCCAGACTGGAGTGCAGTGGCCGCTCCTGGCCACCGCAGCCTCGACCCGCTGGACTCCGGCGATCCTTCCGCCTCAGCCTTCCAAGTAGCTGGAACTACAAGCATGTGCTACCACGCCCGGCTAATTTTTTTGATTTATTGTAGAGATGAGGTCTCGCTTGCCCAAGCGGGTCTCGAACCCGCGGGCTCAGGCAATCCACTCACCTCGACCTACCAAAGCACTGGGATTACAGGCTGAGCCACTGAGCCTGGCCATACATTTATTTTCATTCATTTTGTACTAGTCTTTCTTTTTTTCATATTTTATATTATTATAAGTGTCTGAAGAAAACATCTGATCTAGAAGAATATTTAATTCTTTTTGATGGACTATATATCCAGAGATGTGTGAGTCAAATAGTATAAGTCCTCATTCTAACTCAGTGTCCAAGAAAGCAGCTGAATGCTGCCAGATTAAATATTAAGATCTAGAGCTTAGATTATCTCTTTATTACACAGCAGATAAATGGTAAAATGGTAATTAAAGTCTAGAATATAGATGATCAAAATGATCAAGGTGTTGGGGTAGGGAGAGTATGTTGTTTCAAGCCTCAGCTTATTAATAGTGCATCAGTATAGTACATGTCTCATATTGTTACTCTGAGGACTAAACAAGCTAATGTAAGACCATACCTGACATGTAGTGAGTACTCTTTTTTTTTTTTTAGCTGTCTCATCAATTAGGCCTTAGGCCATACTCAGTCTAAGAAGACCTTGTGGTTTTTTTTTTTTTTTTTTAGACCAGGGGTTGGGCCTGTGGCCCAAACCCAACCTGAGGCTTGTTTCTCTGTTTCCATATGGCCTATGAGATAAAAATGTTTTTTACACTTTCAAAACACTGCAAGAAGCAAAGAAGAATATGAATCAGAGGCCTACTTGGCCTTCAAATCCTAAAATATTTACTGTCTAGCCCTTCACAGAAAAAGTTTGCTAAGTCATGGTCTATCCATGCTGCTTCTTTGATGTCAAGATATAGAATGGAAAGAGCAACAAAGGCTACCTTGATGGAGTCTAAAAAGGCAGAGCTCAATCTGGAAAATAAAAAGATCTTGGAAGATTGATGAAATGGGTGAAAGAGATAGAAGAAAGCTGCTTTTGGTGTTTTTCAGTAAAGTGAATAAAAATAAGTGAGATTGGCCGGGCTCGGTGGCTTAGCCTGTAATCCCGCGCCTTTGGGAGGCTGAGGTGAGTGGATTGCCTGAGTCCGCGGGTTCGAGACCCGCCTGGGCAGCGAGACCTCATCTCTATAATAAATCAAAAAATCAGCCGGGTATGGTAGCATGTGCCTGTAATTCCAGCTACTTGGAAGGCTGAGGTGGAAGGATCGCCGGAGCCCAGTAGGTCGAGGCTGCGGTGGCCAGGAGCGGCCACTGCACTCCAGTCTGGGCGACAGAGTGAGACTCCAAAAAAAAAAAAAAAAAGTGAGATATCATGTTCCCTTTGCCACTGTTGTCTTACCTTGCCATAAAAAATTAAAAGACAAATAACTGTAGGGAACTGAGTTTTTTTTTGTAGAGGAGATTGCTACCTGTCATGCCATGTAATCTTATACCATTGTTTTAAGATACTCTATATAGATTTACATAAATTTTTTGAGGTGGATTTGTGTTTTCTTTAGGATACTGCACTGTATAGAGACAGGCCATAAGACAGCCCAACTATATTAGGATTGTTTCATATCTTTTCAAAACTACCCTGTCTGAAGTAGCTTTCCAGTTTCTCTTATTGACAGCTTTCTATAATAAAAGTATGTGCTTTTGAGCACAAAGATGGAACAACAGATGGTGGACACTGCTAAAGGAGGGGAGGAGGAGAGAGGAGGGATACGGACACACAGCAAGACACTGGGTACCAGGTCCACTATCAGGGGGAGAGAGGGCCTGCTAAAAGCCCTCACCCGCACACAATTTACTTATTTTATAAATCCTCACATGTATCCCACAACTCCAAAATAAAAGTCAAGCCGTCTCAAATTAAAACTAAATAAATAAAACTATGTGTTTAGAAGATAGCCTTTATCTTCCTAAAAAACAAATACAAAGAGAAGCAATGCTGTTGTGCTGGAAGACTCTGGCAGTCTTCCAGTTGGGTGACCTTGAAGGCAACAGCCACCTTAAGTGGTTCAAGGCTACTGTCCTGGTTTCCAGATCAAAGAGAAGCAGAAGGAGCAAGAACTACTTAAGACAGATAACCTCATAGCCACTCTGGGATTTACCCTGATTTTACGAGAAACCTGTTAGGGAGAGAGTAAAGAGCCTGCATATTAAAACAAGTACATACTTCCAAGGCTGTCATGCATCTTTAATTAAAAACATGAATCTTCTGGAAATGCTTTTAGGTTGGCCCACTGCAAAGGTAAGGTGTGGGAGCGAGAAGAGCAGAGATCAGTAGCAGGGAGAGAGGGAGGCTAGAGACCATGTGAAACAAGCCTACAAATTCACCAGTCATAAAAAGACTGGGGTTTCTGAGACTATGTATAGGAGATGCTATGGCAAAGAAGTGACCAATTTGGGGTTATGGAACAGAGAATGTGGAGGAGGGAGGATGGACATGTATGAAGTCCAACATAGAGGATCCGACAACTAAACAGATGGGTGAGACTTCAGGGGTTCTCTGTACTTAATCCCTACAAACAAATAATGAACAGGCATGTATTTAAGCTCATTGATTGGTTATTCTC
The DNA here is from genome assembly GCF_000164805.1 of Carlito syrichta. Lineage (NCBI taxonomy): Eukaryota > Metazoa > Chordata > Mammalia > Primates > Tarsiidae > Carlito > Carlito syrichta. The sequence goes on along the minus strand of NW_007258870.1, from coordinate 389,031 downwards.
CATGCATAATTTCACTTGATTTTTAAAATTCATTAATGGGGAAAGAGTCACATCTTCCATTTCTGAAATTGTGGAGGGGAGGAGAAAGGGAATGTATATTCATTAAGACCGTCTGATATGTTAAGCACTCTGCAGTCAATTTTGCATTTCCTTATGTAAGGATCATAAGAACCCGGGATGCTATTATTGTGTATTGAGTTATTGTTACTGTTAGCTTTTGACGTAAAATTGAGTCTGGGGAATTTAGGTAAGGTCTCACAAGCAGCAGGTTCTAAAGTTGGAATATGAACGATGACTGGCCATAACCTTGTCCTCTTTCCATTACACAAGCGTTCCTTCTCTATGTAGGGTTATTTCTCCTTCAGAAACAAGGAAAGGGAAGTGTGCACAGGAACAAGGTTAGCTGTCTCCAAGTCTCTTTTTCTTTCTAGATGCCAAGCTGCTTCTACTCTGCTCCTCAGGTTGCACTCTGGACTGTCAACAGACTGATTTCCTTGTTGATCCCTGAATATACTCCATTGAACATAAGGACCCTGGCTCATACCACACCCCTTGCCAGAGATACGTTTACCTGAATTTACATCTTTCAAGTCAAGGCTGAGCATCAGTTCCTCCTGGAAGTCTTCCCTCACCACCCCTTTCACCGTGGTAACCATCCTGGCTCTTCAAGGAAGCCCTTCTATTTAGATGACTGTCCTATGTTTTCCCATGGTAACTTGTCCTCTCCCTATCAAACATGCATCACAGTACATAGTAATACCCACTTTACACATTTCTTTCTTTTATTTTACTGTAAGCTCCTTGAAGGCAGGGGCTGTGCTTTGTGCACTTTGTTTACCCAGGCTTCCCCACAGTCCCTGATCTACAAGTGACAAGTTGGTATCTGTTAAAGAAATAATTAGATGAAACCTCCTTTTGTTCTGTTTAATAGCTTATAGGCTACAGTTGTGAATAATAGCTGATGAAGAAAATACACACAGGAATGCTCATGATTCTAATATTTTTCCAAATATACTGAATTAGGAGAAGCTCAAGACAGAGGGATTTGAAATGGAACTTACAACTCTTTTAGAAAATATCAGTTCACTCAAGGAAAATGGGTACACTTAGTCGTAATGAGTTTCTTTAAGGAAAGGGCAAAGAAAGAGACCTCCCAACTGTTCTGTTGAATTTTATCTGCTGTTACTATGTTTTAACACTGAACTAATAAAATCAGTATCTACTCCCACTTCCATGTGCAAGGACATGTATTTCTAAGGGAATAAACCATTTTCTAAAAATATTCAGAGTAGTTGCTCATAGTAAAAAAAAATAATAATAACACAACACATAAATAAGCTAGCTGTCTCTTATGAGGACAACCACTGAAAACAACATGCACATCCCAAGGGGCTGCTTCTTAGTTATATTAATAAATCAAAATATCTACTTATGATGATTTATTTGTAGGTCTTGATGCTGAAAACTCATTCATCATTTGCAATGCAATTTGCCCATCTCTACAGATCATAAAAATTTACAGAGTTATGCTTCTTCATATGGTATAATTTAATATCTTATTTTTCAGTACCAGAATAAATCCTCAGGATAAGTATATAATTTCCCTATGTTACCCTTTAGCAGTCAATCACAAACAATGAATTTTATATACAGACATGTATTTCAAGAGTTAATGGAACAAATTTCTCACCTCATAATTTCTTAACTGGAACTCGAACCAAAAGATGCAGAGAAAGGTATCTATCTATTTAGGAATCAGAAAAAATTGCCCAATTAACAAGAAAGCCAGCTGTATACTTCTGGAATAAGTGTAATATCTTGCTTATTCTACCAAAAGTGTAATTTATAACCAACACTGTGGAAAAGACACATGCATGTGTTTTCTTCTGTATCTTAGACATTAACAAGAGAGTTAATGATATGATGTGACATCTGAATATTGAATATATTTATCAATTTTACTTTAATCTACATGCCACCACTTTATGTTATTTTCATACCATTTCTACTTAGAGATCATCTTCTATAATTAATAAGTATTTTTCAATGTATTAGAGAAACTGAGGCATGGAGAAGTTCAGAGAATGCCTCAAAAAATAAGAACCAGATAGTAGTTAAGAATACTTATTATCAACAACTTTTGAATTTCTATGGTCTAAGTTATTCTAAAGTATTTAACTAGGAAACATTCGAAACTGGATCTTTATAAATCTCCAAAGTTGCGAATATCTCTATAACACTTAATTTCTCTCATAAAATGTAGTAAAGTACAAAATAATAATTCAGTAAACCCTTTAGAACCGTAATGATTCTATAAATACACTAATAAAATCGTTTAAAAAGCCATAAGAGTAAATTCTCCTCTCAAAATAAACCCCATACCTCATTATGCGTCCACATTACTGTTGTAATATTGTGAACTTACTGAATCTTAAAATAAACTTTTTATCTCCATTAGGTATTGTTCTCTTGAGAGTAATTCTCTAAGCAATGAGTAATAGATAACTTACAGAGCTTATTAGATGAAGAGGGTGGCTTTACACCTGGGCTTCTTGCTAGTCATAGGATTGGCTCTACCCCCAGGCTCACACTGTGTGTTTAGTCTACACTTCAGTGGCATTATAGTTATCAAACTTTAGGACCCTTCAGGGCACTTTGTCAACAGTAAACAACATGAGTGTTCCATTTCACTAGTTTGGAGAGCAGTTGTAAAAGCCATTTCATGGATGAACAATTCCTGACCGGACTTTTATGGTACTGGATAACTATAGTAGGGGGTTGCTGGGCCTTTGATCTACTGTGCTGATTAATAATAAACTTTCCAAAAATATCCTTTTCATATCTTCATAAATTCTTGGTTCAAAAAAGTTTCTCTAAATTATTTTGATCTCTTGGCTTTATTGACCCATGCTAATTAGTCACATTAGAAACAACCAGGGGCGGAGAATGGTGGACCACAAACCAGATTTGCTTTCAACAACTGGACATGGAAGAAGAAAAGTGACAAGTGAAGAGGTAGGAAAGGTGAGGATGAGCTGATTTAGAGGTTCAAAGAGAAAAGAGAATGAAAAAAAAAATCACATTTACAAATAAAAAATTTTCATCCCACACAGAGCTTCTTTGTGTCTGAGAGATGATGCCAGGTGGCAATTTTATTTTCAATTTTTTATTTTAAAGATGTGGGGTACAATTCAGGGTTAGGAATACAGATGTTCATTATGCAGGCACCCTTGTTGATGAGGTGTGCCCCACCCCTCCCCTGACAGTTTCCCACTACTGCCAATCCTGTCCCCGCTTCCCCTGGCAGTTTCCCACTACTGCCAATCTCTTTCTTACTGTATTATGATAATTGTTCAAGGTCCACTTATGAGTGCAAACATGTGGTCCTCAGTTCTTTGTTTCTGTGATAGATCACTCAGTATTATAGACTCTAAGTCTATCCAAGTTGTCATGAAGTTCATAATTTTGTCCTTCTTTATGGTCGTGTAACATTCCATCGTGTGTATGTACCACATTTAAAAAATCCAGTCCTCTTTCGATGCGCAGTATCGTTGGTTCCATGTTTTTGCAATAGCCTGATGTAATGAGATGAGCTGATAGAAGATACAGAAGGCACATACTCCAAAATCCCTGCAGCACAGTGACCAGAAGTAAGACCTGATATGATTTCTATTCAGTGCTCCAGCATTAGACCAGCAGTCCCCACAGAAGGAAGAATAAAGTGAGGATATGCAACTTACCTCATTCTGTCCCTTAGTTGCTAACCAGCTATATAAAAAAAAAAAATGGGGGCACACTTGTGATTAAATTTATAAAATATTGCAATAAAATTATTTCAGAAAATAATATAAAAGTGTCTTGTGGCCCCACCCAGGTTTAACAAATGTCAATATTTGCCACCCTTTCAATAGATCTTTGTGAGAAAAAATGCAAATGTAGTGGAAAACTCATTTTCATCATATTTAAGCCCATTTTTTCCTCCTCTTTCACTAGAGGTAATCAATGTCCCCAAATTGTTTTATACTCTTTTTGATTGTTGTTCATATGTTTTTATTGCATACCTGCATCTCCAGACAACACATAGCAGGTTTTGAGTTTTTACGTTTTACAGAAATGCAATCATGTAGTGTTTATGCTGCGATTTGCTTTTTCATACAAGATTGGCTGAGATATATCAATGTTGATATGGGCAGGTCATTTATTTTAAGTTCAGGAATGCATTCCTTTATAAATACCTGTTCTGAAAAATGCCATTTTTGGACCTCCTCAGGGTTTTAGTTAAAATATTATTGAATTGATTAATCTGGGTGAATTAACATCTTCATTATATTAACTCTTGCATTCATGCACATTGTGATACTTTAATCTTTCATTTAAGCTTTGGATCCTTCCGTCACACGTTGTAACACCTTTGTTGTGAAAGGCCTTTCACACACATTATATACATAGTTAAAGGTTTGTTGTAGTCATTATGATCAAAGCTACCCTTTTCCTATTATAGTTTCTATTTTGTCATGACTGATGTATAAAAATATTCTCAATTTCTTAAATTGATCTCATATGCAATAAATCTGTTAAACACTCTTCTAACAGTTTGGCTTTAAATCTCTTTTCAAATTTCTATATAGATAATCATATCATGTTCAAACAGTGACGATTAATTTTTTCTTCTTTTCCAATCATTCTACAGTTTCTTTTTCTTGTTTTTCCTTGGCTGAGACTTTCAGTAACAAAGTTAAGTGCTAGCCGTAGCCCTGAATATCTTAGCAAATATCCGTCTTCAATGAAAAATATTCTTACTTTTTATCCATAAGTGAGTTGTTTGATAGAGGATGTTTGTGAATACGCCACAGAAGGTTAAAGAAGTCTTATTTAATTCTTAGTTTAATAAGAATTTTTATTATGAATAATACTAAAATTTGAAAAAAATTCTGCTGTTTATATTGATGTGACCATGTGATTTTTTTTGTCTTTAATCAATGTAGGAAATTACATGGATAAATTTTTTTTGGTGGGTCATTGTAATTTTCCTGGGAGCAAAAGGTTTTTAAAAAATAGTATTATGTATTTTAAATGCCTTGTTGGATTTATTTTTCTGATGTTTTACTTATACTTTGCATATATAATCACATGAGAATAGCTCCTACTTTTTTCTCTTCTGTTTTTATATGATTTTGGTGTCAAGATTATATTAGTCTCAGACAATGAATTGGGAAGCATTCTTTTTTTTCTCTTATTGTTAATTTCAAAGATGTGGGGTACCATTCAGGGTCAGGTACATAAGTGGTCATCGTATAGGTAATGTGTGGGTACTCTTATAGATATTATGTGCCTCCCCTCCCTGGCTTTGTCCCACTACTGCCAATCACTTTCTTATAATATTGTGATAAATGTTCAGGGTCCACTTACGAGTGGGTGCATATAATACTCAGATCTTTGTTTCTGTGATAAATCACTGAGTATTACAGACTCTACTTCCATCCAAGTTGCTGTGAAGTTCATAATTTTGTTTTTCTTTATGACTGCATAATATTCCATTGTGCAAATGTACCACATTTTCTTTATCCTGTCCATTTTCAATGGGCAGTATGGTTGGTTCCATGTTTTTGCCATTGTGAATAATGCTGCAATAAATTTGTGTGTGCAGGTATCTTTTTTATAGAGTGAATTGAGTTCTTCTGGATATATTCCCAGAAGAGGGATTGTGGGTTGTATGGAAGGTTGATTTTTTAGATCTTTTAGAAATTGCCACACTGCTTTCCACAGAGGCCATGCTAGTTTACATCCCCACCAACATTGTAGAAGTGTTCCCTCTTCCCCACATCCTCTCCAGCATGTGTTGTTTTTTGTTATTGACAATGGTCATCTTGACTGGGGGAAGCATTCTTTATTTTCCTATTCTCTTGAAACATTTTGCATTATATATGGACAGTCTATTACTCATAAATCTATTTATATCTATAGTTTTCTAAGAAAAACATTTTTATAATAGTTACTGGTTCATTTTGGTTTTCAAACTATTTTTTTCAAGCAAATTTAATCATTTATATTTTTATTTCTTTTTTTAAATTTAAATGTATTTATTGATTATAGAGTTGTTGGGTACAAGTGAGGATTTGCTATACAAGAAGGCTGTAGGCAAGTGAAGTTTGGTCTTTTAGGTGGCCCTCACTCCTCCTGGTAGTGTACCAGGTATCCTTTGTGTTGTCTTCTGCCACCAATCCTCTTCTCTCCCTCCTTCCCCTAATGGTGCTGAGCAACCTCCAATCCCACCCTTGTGCTAATGTGACTAGTCATCAGGGCCCACTTACAAGTGAGAACATGCGGTAATCAGTTATTTGTTTATGTGATAGTTCACTTAGTCTGATGGTCTCTAACTGCATCTAAGTTTCTGTGAAGGCCATGATTGTCTTCTTCATGGCTGCATAATACTCCACTGAGTCTATGTACACTTTTTCTTTATCTAGTTCACTTTTGATGGGCAGCAGGGTTGGTTCCACATTTTTGCTATTGTGAATAGAGTGGCAATAATCATGCATGTGCTGATGTCTTTTTGGTAGAGTGATTTATGTTCTTCCAGGTATATTCACAAGAAAGGGATTGCTGGATTGTATGGTAAATCAATTTTTTGTTTTCCTGGGAATTATCACACTGCTTTTCATAGAGGTTGAACTACCTTAGATTCCCACCAACAGTGTAGAAGTGTGCCAGCATCTGCTGTTTTTGACTTATTGATGATGGCCATCATTAATGGAGAAAGGTGGTGTCTCCTTGTAGTTTTAACATCCATTTCTCTGATGATTAGTGAAGCTGAGCATTTTTTCATGTGTCTGTTGGCTGCTTATATGTCATCTTTTGAGAAGTGTCTGTTCGTGTTTTCTGCCTATATCTTATTTATTGATTTGTTTGTTTTAAATTTTATTTTAAAGGTGTGGGGTACAACTCAGGATTAGGTATACAAGTGGTCATCATACAGGTAAAGTTTGGGCCTCCTTTTGGTCCCCACTTTGCCTGGTTTGAGATCAAGTACCCTTATTAATGTTGTGTCCCCCTAGTCACCCCACCCAGTAGTATCCCACTACTGCCAATCCCTTTCTTAAAGTATTATGGTAATTGATCAGTGTTCCCCTATGAGTGAGAACATATGGTACTCTGCTCTTTGTTTCTGTGATAGACCACTGAGTATGATGGACTCTAAATTCATCCAAGTTGCTACAAAGTCCATATGTTTGCCCTTCTCTATTCTTTTGCCTACTTTTAAATGGAGTTGTTTGCTTTTTATCCTTTTACTATGTTTGAGTCCTTGCAGATCTTGGCTGTTAGGCCTTTGTCAGATACATGATTTGCAAATACCTTTTCCATTCTGTGGCTTGTCTCTTTACTCTCTTGATAGTTTCTTTTGTTGTGCAAAAGCTTTTTGGCTTGATGAGGTCCCACCTGCCTTTCTTAGCTTTTGTAGCATTTGCGTTTGGGGACTTGGTCATAAATTCATTGCCTATTCTGATGTCCAGAAGGGTGTTTCCTATATTTTCTCCTAGGACTCTTATAGTTTGAGGTTTAATGTTTAGGACCTTGATCCATTTTGAGTTGATTTTTGTATATGGTGATAGGTAGGGGTCCAGTTTCATTCTTCTGCATGTAGTTAGCCAGTTTTCCCGGCACCATCTGCTAAATGTGGTCTCCTTTCCCCAGTGATTATTATTGGTGGCTGTGTCAAAGAGGAGCTGGTTGAGATAACATGTTTTTACTTTTAGGAAATCACCCATCTCTTAAAATTTTAAATATTTGGCACAATAAAATAACTGATCAAAATAGTATCATAGTTTTCTTTTATCTCACTACTGTTATCTATAGGTACATTACTTTTTTTCATTACTCATTTCTGGATCAGTCTTGCATATTTATTTATTTTTTGTTTCTCTGCCCAGTTTTGGTTTTTTTGATTGTCTCATGTTTGTTTCCTACTTCATAATTGCTTCTTTCCAGGGTATTTCTTTGCAAAGTTGTAAAACACTCAAGAGAAACTATTGAAAGGAAGTCAATTAAATCAACAATTAAGATGTGAATATACTCCAGATGGAATAAAAATAATAAAGGAAACTAAAAGTAAATTTAAAATGAGAAGGTTCAGAATCCACGACTACATAAAATTTTTTTTTATTGAAAACATAAGGCTTTAGACAACAATTACTAAGGAATTGGAGGTACAAAAAGTGTTTATTGCATAATTATCTTTTGCACGGAAACTAAAATATTTACACATTAGTTAGGTTAGTATGTTAATAATTTAGGGAGTGGTAGACCTAAGCCTTTCTAATTTTTCTTTTTGTATTTTTTCAATTGCTAATATGCGTTTGATTAAAGAAGAGGGACCCAAAATATGAATTTATGGCTGGGCATGGTGGCTCATGCTTGTAATCCCAGCACTTTGGGAAGATGAGGTGTAAAGATCACTTGAAGCCAGGAGTTTGAGATCAACCTAGGCAACTTGGCAAGACCTTGTCTCTACAAAAAAAATTTTAAAAACTAGTTCCATGCGGTGGCACATACCTGTAGTCCCAGGTACTCGGGACACTGAGGCAGAAGGATTGCCTAAGCCCAGGAGGTTGAGTCTGCAGGGAGCTATGATCATGCTTCTGACTAGAAATCAGTAGCAGACATTATTGGAAGTTACACATTCTCCAGCACCTTTCTCTTGCTTAAGGAAATTTTGAAAGACAAGATCAGTCTCAAGTGTCATGCAGACTTATATACATAAAGCTCTTTGAATTTGTTAAATTTAAAAAATAGCTACTGAATTTAGCATGAATGTAGTGGCCTTCCTATCTGAGTCTATTTCTTTATTTCTTAAAAAAAATAGATTTGGAGGGCACATGTGCAGATTTGTAACATGGATATATTGCATAGTAGTAGGATTTGGGCTTCTAGTGTACCCATCAACCGAATAGTGAACACTGTACCCAGTAAGTTATTTTTCAATCCCTCAACCCCGTTTTGGGGTATCTAGTATCAATTATTTCCCTATATATGTCCACGAGCTTATTTCTTTTTTTTCTTTTAATTTTTTTTATTTTAAAGATGTGGGGCACAATTAAAATGTATACAGATGTTCATTATGCAGGTACCCTTGTTGATGAGGTATACCCCCCACTTCCCCAAGTAGATTCCCACTACTGCCAATCCCACTTCCCCGCTCCCCTTCTGGCAGTTTCCCGCTACTGCCAATCCTTTTCTTAAAGTATTATGATAATTGTTCAAGGTCCACTTAGGAGTGAGAGCATGTGATACTCAGTTCTTTGTTTCTGTGAAAGATCACTCAGTATTATAGACTCTAAGTTCATCCAGGTTGCTGTGAAGTTCATGATTTTGTTCTTCTTTATGGCTGTGTAATATTCCATTGTGCATATGTACCACATTTTTTTATCCAGTCCTCTTTTAATGGGCAGCACGGTTGGTTCCATGTTCTTGCTAGTGAACAATGCTGTGATAAACCTATGTGTGCAGGTATCTTTTTTATAGAGTGATTTGAGTTATTCTGGGTATCTTCCCAGCAGGGGGATTGCAGGCTTGTATGGAAGGTCGATTTTTAGATCTTTTAGGAATCGCCACACTGTTTTCCACAGAGGCTGCACTAGTTTATACTCTCACCAACATTGTGGAAGTGTTCCCTTTTCACTGCATCTTCTCCAGCATCTGTTGTTTTCTGAGTTATTGGTGATAGCCATTCTTACTGGAGTTAGTTGGTATCTCAGTGTAGTTTTAATTTGAATTTCTTTGATGACTAGTGAGGTTGAGCATTTCTTCAGTAAATGGTGCAGGGAAAACTGGCTGACCACATGCAGAAGATTAAAATAAGATCCCTACCTATCACCATACATAAAAATCAACTCTAAATGAATCAAAGACCTAAATGTAAAACCTCAAACTATAAGAACTTTAGAAAATGCAGGAGACATTCTTATGGAAATTGGAACTGGAAACTAATTCCTGATCAAAACCCCAAGTGCCCATGCCATAAGAGAAGATAGACAAGTGGGACCTTATCAAACTGACAAGCTTCTGCAAAGCCAAAGAAACCATTAAGAGAGTGGGGAGACAGCCCATATACTGGGAAAAAGTATTTGCCAACTGTATGTCTGACAAAGACCTAACATCTAGAATCTACAAGGAAGTCAAATGTGCTAAAAAGAAAAAAGCAAATAACCCCATTACAAAGTGGGCAAAAGATAAGAATAGACAGTTCTCAAAAGAAGACATATGAGCAGCCAACAGATACATGAAAAATTGCTCAGCTTATTTCTTAATTCTGCTTTTGCATACTCTTCCCATCTCCCAAACAGAAGCGCTGATGCTCCTCTTGAAGGCTTGGCATTTTCTGCATTTCTGTTTTTGTTCACTCTTTCACCTTTTCCTCAGTTCCCCATCTGAGCACCAGGTCACAAGCTCCTAGAAGACAGGAAGTGCTTCTAATCCTTTTGACTTTAGTGTCTACTACAGTGTCTGGCATATAATATTCAACAAATGTTTCTTGCTACATATATTGATGTTAGTATATATCATCTCTATAAATACGAACATTAGACCTTAATGACACTACAAGTCTAAGTCTTGCTCCTTCAAGAATCATAATTGTGAAAATTGAAAAAAAAAAAAGAAGAATCAGCCACCTTCTATTACAAAGCCTTTTTCTATACTCACAACTGGAAACAATTTCTTTCTTCTTTTAATTTGGAAAGAATTTAAAAATATTTCTTTTGTGACATTTATTGTTTTGCATGCTATAGGTTAGTGATTTAAGGATACAGACTCTCTTTTTTATTTTTATTTTACAGATGTGGGGTACAATTCAGGGTTAGGTATACAAACATTGATTATGCAGGTACCCTTGTTGATGAGGTGTGCCCCTCCCTCCCCTAGCAGTTTCCCTCAACTGCCAATCCCACTCCCCCTCACCTGCAGTTTCCCACCACTGTCAGTCCCTTTCTCTTTTTTTTGAGTTGGAGTCTCACTCCGTCGCCCTGACTGGAGTGCAGTGACCATTCCCAGCCACCACAGCCTCGACCCACTAGGCTCTGGCGATCCTTCCACCTCAGCCTACCGAGTAGCCGGAATTACAGGCATGCGCTACCACGCCTGGCTGATTTTTGATTTATTGTAGAGATGAGGTCTCGCCAAGTTGCCCAGGCGGGTCTCGAACCCGCGGACTCAGGCAATCCACTCACCTCAGCCTCCCAAAGGCGCGGGATTACAGGCTGAGCCACCGAGCCCGGCTTGCCAGTCCCTTTCTTACAGTATTATGATAATTGTTCAAGGTCTGCTTATGAGTGAGAACATATGATATTCTGTTCATTGTTTCTGTGATAGATCACTGAGTATAACTGACTCTAAATCCATTAAAGTTGCTGCGAAGTCCATATGTTTGTCCTTCTTTATGGCTGAATAATATTCCATTGTGTTTATATACCACGTTAAAAATCCAGTCCAGCTTCTCTTTTTTAAAGGACTATAAACTCTCTTAGACTAAGATCAGTCTAATTTTTGTTCTATATACAGCAAAGAAAATTATAAATATTTGATTAATAAATATATAGTTTATAACATAAAGATACTTTAAAATTTTTGGATTTTTCACTTGTTTGCTATTCAATTAATCATTATGTTTATCAGGCCTATATGAAGATTACTGAACTATGGTGTTGACACGTCATCTGAAGAGATGTCATATGAGCATTAAATGTTGTTTTCTTTCCCTTTTTTTTCTTTGTATTTAAAGAAGAATCCATCCCTCAAAACCTTACTACAAAACCTTACAGTGGCTTTGTAGTAAGGTTACACACAATTTCCAGGCAATTAGAGGATCTCTACAGCAAAGGTCAGTCGTAATTTGTAAGTGCATTTTGCTTCTGAATTGATAATTTTGAGATGCTTAATTTTAGAGTAATAAGACACATTTTTTAATTCAAAACTTATATTTTAAATCAAAATGTTAAAACACCTGGAAGATTTTAATATTTTCCTCAAGGTGGATTTACTAATATAATTTTATTTCGGAAAAATGCATGTTAGTGCTGTTTCAATTAGACTTAGAAAAGTTGATGTAATCAAATCAAGGATCTACATCCATTCTATCATTAGCTATATGATTAAAGTTTAGGTTCGATGATCAGAGAATGAAGTTGAGTTTCAGTAAATTTCCTGTAGAGAATGATGAGATATGGCATGCAGAGTGGAATGCTACAAACACACAAATGATAGGGCCATGGAGACCAGGGTTCCTGTTTTGAGTCAGCCAGCTACCAAGCTGGGAAAGTTACTTTGCTTTTTGTGCCTGAAAATGGGGATTGTAATTCTGACTGTGAAGAAATGTTTGTGAAGGCTATTGGAAAGTGTGCATGCTCCTAATACTATAATCGGAACCAATCATGTATAACATCTGTCATTTATGTCATAATATATGGCCATTTATTATTATCCTCATGATGATGATGAAGAACATTTTCTACAAAGTCAGCAAAGTCTCCTGGAATGAAAGGGTCTAGCATCAGACCTGTAAATCAGAGTTTGACTTTCTGCTTTGATCAGGTGGAAGTAGTTTGTCCTCAGGGTCATAAGCATGACAGTATGCTATGGTGCAAATACTTTGGGCAATTTTAAAAATTACATTCTCGATGGCATGGGCATTAATTTTTTATAGGTGATCATAATAAAGTGGAATAGTCCATCATAAAAAGAAGATAATGCTAAATAATTTTATTCAGTTATATTAACCATATATAAAACATGAGATGCTTTATTAAAGTAAATGAGAAAAAAAGTCTAATTTTCCAAAAGTACATTGGATTTTTTCCTTCTTCTTCTTTACTATATGTCAATGGTCGGTAATATGGAATAATTGTTTTCCCACTATAATGGAAATGTATGTGAAATGCACATGCAACACAGTAAGGGTTATGGTATTATGAGTGACAAGACCCAGGAGGAACTACAAGAGATTACGATACAGCTAAGGGTCTATAGAGTTGTGAGGAAGAGAGTCATCAAGGGAACAAGAGACCAGGAAAATATACTGATAGAGTAATGACATCAGCATCATGAAAGACAAAAGTAAAAACTCAAAAAGAAATGGACATTGTTTTTCCAGGTAATATCTCCAAGGGTAGGGCTGTGAAAACAGTTGTATTTTAATGTCATCCATTAAGGTCAGTGAAGACTGAGGTCAGTCTATGAGGCCATCGAAGGCTGAGAGTGAGCCCAAATTCAAGGTGACTGAGGGGGCCATGAGGAAGAAGCCTGGCCAGGGAGACCTTCCACTTTTCAACCCCAGTATGACATCAACTGAGTTGGTTATGGTAGTTTGGCATTCATTAGATACAATACTAAGTAATTTATTACCATTTCTTTTCTAATTCTTATAATGATTCTGTGATGATTATTATCTCAATTTTACAGATGAGAAAACTGAGAAACAGAAAGTAAGATTAAGTAACTTCTATTGAGTCTTTTAAAATCTCTAATTCTCACAACAACCTTAGTTCAGCATAATTCATCTTATTTCCAGACAAGGAAATTGAAATTTGGAGAGACTGAGCAACTTAACAATGGGCTAGAAGAATAAAAATTTGAATATGTCTATGAGAAAATACAGAATCAGATACATGTATATATGTGGATTTGGAATACCACATTGTCTCCTACTGTCCCAAATGGTAGAGGCTGTGTCTAGCTCAGATGGTTATTGAGTAGCTGCTATATGGAAAGGCAACAGCAGTATACAATTTTAGAGATGAAAATGCCCTTAGATATGTTTCATTTCAATATGCTTACTTTACACATAAGAAAATTCTCTGAGAGAAGTAAATGGTTCAAAGTTAAACTGTGTTCAATAGGTTCTATAACCGTCAAACTAAAGAATGAGAGTCACACAGAGAAGACTAATCTACCTACATGTGTAGTTTTGTGATAATAAGTGTAATATTTTCTGATTAATGGTTTGGATTTTTAATATCAAATGAATTTTCTTTGTAAAACTTTTTGACCGAGAAATGGTAAATTTGAACATAAAAGATAAAGTAAAAATTTACTAATCACCAAAAATGTCCTGTTTTAAAGTTAGGTAGCTGTTACTGCTTTTTCTGCTAGGGATTGACCCTAAAGGGTTATCTCTGCCATAGACAGAGAATTAGGGAAACTTTGTCTGTTCAACTACACTGATGTTGAAAAACCGTCAATGAAGCTTCTTGATGGCCAGAATATGAGCAGACATCAGTGCTATGTGAGAAATTTCAACTTAAATCTTGCAATGAGCATGATAAGAAAATCCTAAACTGAATAACAAGCCTTTGGAAACTGGAGGAAGAAATAATAAAATCATTCTACAGAAATACTTTTACAACCATTGCCAAAAGAAACTCCCACAGAAAAAAGAATATCCGTTGAACAAAAAATTTCTATCTAAAATTACAAACAAGAAGTTTAAATAAATCAACATGGGGAAGAGTTAGAAGCTAAAATGAAAGCAAGAATATATCTTGTAAGAAGCAAAAAGAACATATAATTCTGAAAATGACAACAACATATTTACAATAAAAATATAACAGAAGAAAAGATAGAAATAGATAGAATAAAATCCCATGTGAGGAAAAGAAAAACCAGATTTGAAAATTAATCAAAATAGGCTGATAAAAAGAAAAATTAGAAGAATAAAATTAAAATGCAGTGGATGTATTAAGCAACAGATATGTTTCAGCTGAAGAGAGAATTAAAGAATTGGAAAATAGATTAGAAAAAGACACATGGAAGTCACCAGACAGAAAGAAAAATATAGAAAAATTTAAAAGACAGATTAAGAGATACGGAGGATTAAAAAAAACAGATTGCTTTCCAAGAAACAATCACTTATTTGAGTATATTTGCAGTTTGTTAGTCTTCTCTCATGTCTTTTATGATAGTATTTTACTGCCTTCCTCTTTTACTTTTGTGTTCTCTGAGATACTTAAATATGTAGAAATAGAATACAGTTACCTCACAGTATCCACGGGGGATTAGTTTCAGGACCCTACTCTAATCAAAATCTGGTATCAGCCAAACTCTTCAGATGTCCAATTCCTTTATGTCAAAGGAAATAGTACAATTGGCCCCTTCCATGGTTTTCACATCCATGGAAGGCCAACTATACTACACTGAGCAAATTGGATTCTGTTAATTCAAGTAAGCATAGTACAGATTTGAGTTTAACTATTTACTAAATAAACATGAACAAAACTCTAGGAAGCTCGAAGAAGCAAAGATAAATTATGACAAACAAAAATATGATAGAAGGTGGTAGAAGTTGGACCAAATATGCCAGTAATCATAATAAAATTAAACTACCATATTAAAAAACAGAGTATAAGATTCCAGTTTCAAAAAATTCAGCCTTATACATTTTATATTAGTGAAAAACAAATTATGAATTCATATGAAAGAGGAAAGCACCAAGACATGTCCAGAAATATAAGAAATGATGACTTATTATGCCAGATATTAGGAATTACACAAGTATAAGCTGTAGACAACTACACCAGTAACAGAAGTTGAAAGATGAAGAAAGTAGCATTAAAATCAATGTAGACTAAAGAACAGACTAACAAATTGTATTGAGTTAACTGACTGTGGGGAATAATTGGATCCATACCTCATAGCACACAAGAAGTAATTCCACATAGATAAAATATCAAAATGTGAAATGCAAAATTATAAAAATTATAGAAATATGGGATATTTTTATAACCTTAGCTTAGGAGAGGATTAATAAAATGAGATACAAAATCTACAAGCTATCAAAGAAAAGTCTGATAAGAAGATAAATTTGACATATTAACATTTTAAGTCTTCTGTATAAGCAAAGTGAAAAGTCTTAGACTGGGAGAAGATATTTGCTGGACACAAAACTGACATAAGATTAATATCCAGAACTCCTACAAATCAATTTAAAAAGTAAATGATATAAACTAAAAATTCACAGAAGAAACACAATCAAGTGACTAGATGCTTTTACTTGTAATTACTCATCTCAGCCTAAGAGATGAATATTGACATCCATCAGCAAAATTTGGCAATTAATTGAGCAAACATTTTTTAGAATAAAATGGATGACTAGTTGTGGTACATTCATATAATGAAATCCTAAAGATTAGATCAAATTAAGAAATTATATTTATATGTATAAACATGAAAATATTTAAAAACTATAATTAAAAGGATAGGTGCAAAAGGACATGTATAGTGTAATGCAATAATTACAAACAGGTAAATGTATCACAAGTAAAAGATGCTGTACTAACTCCAGCATAGTAATCTCCTCTACTGACAAAGGAGAGGAAATTAGAATGGAGAAGTATATAAACATATTATGCCATATTTTTCAAAAAAATAAAATTTCTGAAATGAGAAAAATACTTGATTATTTTTTGTTGCTGCCATTTCTTCTCTTTGGAAGTGCCTTCAGGCTGAGGTTGGGTCATGAGGCTAGTAACTCGATGCAAATTGCACAGATGTTGTTAGTTTCCTCTTCACTTGCCTCTTAGCTCCTTCAAAGCAAGCAGGGATTTTTGTTCCAAACAGTACGTTTTTCAGTGACTTGATACAGTTCATAAAATACAGGTTGACAACAGAGAGCATGATGAGGAGAACACTGAAGAAATGAACAAATCCTAAGAAAGTTAATAGCTAGATCAAAAAGAATTTGACCCAAATTATAAACTAAGGACAAATGACTAGTCAGAGGCAAGGTTTTATAAGCCACAGGTCACCAGCTATTTCGTCTAAGCCATTGGTACCAAAATTCTTTGTGTCAGAGACATCTTTGAGAATCTGAAGGAAGCTTAAAGTTTCTCTCCCAGAAATGGAAACATATGCAAAATTTGCACACAATTTCTGAGGCCTGAGCTCTGAAACCTTATGTGGGATATCCATTGTTAAGAATTTCTGTTGTGGGCTGATTAATATGATCTAATGTTGAATGCTGCTTTTTGTTGGAAACAAAAGCAGGGACTCTTTCAGGCCAACCAACTTGGATGTGGAGAGGAACATTTTATGAGTGGGGATTCTTCAGAGAAGGAGCATTCCAGATGCGGGGAGGGGTAGTCTAAGAGTGGACATCCAGTGAGTTGTTTGGGTGGATGGAGAAAGAGGATCTTTGGGGAGAGGCATTGTAGAACCCTGCCATAGTCTGAATTGAGAGCTATATCAGGCTTGGGCCTTCATATCCCAAAAGTGCAAAGCATCTCCATGCAAAGCATCTAGAAAAAGGCTTCTCTAAAATACAAGCATTCCTTCTGCTCTGGGTTACACAATTTTCCCCAAGAAATTAGGTGAAACAAAGACAAGTTATTTAACTGCAGGGGGGGAAAACTATTTTTTTTTTTTTTTTTTTTGAGTTGGAGTCTCACTCCATTGCCCAGACTGGAGTGCAGTGGCCGCTCCTGGCCACCGCAGCTTCGCCTGCTGGGCTCCGGCGATCCTTCCGCTTCAGCCTTCCGAGTAGCCGGAGTTACAGGCATGCACTACCACGCCCGGCTGATTTTTTGATTTATTGTAGAGATGAGGTCTCGTTGCCCAGGCGGGTCTCGAACCTGCGGGCTCAGGGGGAAAACTATTTTGAAGAAAAGCTATCCCTACCATTTTATTAACTCTGTATCCCCAGTGCATAGCAGAGTGCCTGGAATTTCTATTTTTAAAAATTATTATTTTTTTTCTAAGGTTTTCTTTACATGTGATCTTATAGTTTTCATTGTCACTGTGTAATAACTGTTTTAACAATATTAATAGTAAAGGTTATCATGAAGTCATACATAATTATTTTATTTTTAAAATGTGGGGTACAAATGAGAGTTGTGTACATATGTGGTCATCATACGGGTAAATTGTGGGTACTCTCATTGATGTTATGTGCCCCCTTCCCTGGCAGTGTTCCACTACTGCCAATCCCTTTCTTATGGTATTATGATAAATGTTCAAGGTCCACTTATGAGTGAGTATATGTGGTACTCAGATCTTTGTTTCTGTGATAAATCACTGAGTATTATAGACTCTAATTCCATCCAGGTTGCTGTAAAGTTCATAATTTTGTTTTTCTTTATGACTCCATCATGTAAATATATCACATTTTCTTTATCTAGTCCACTTTTAACAGGCAACATGGTTGGTTCCGTGTTTTTTGCTATTGTGAATAATGCTGCAGTAAACATGCATGTGCAGGTATCTTTATTATAGAGTGATTTCAGTTCCTCTGGGTATATTCCCAGAAGGAGGGAATTTTTTAGAAATTGCTTTCTGTTTTCCACAGAGGTTGTACTATTTTACATTCCCACCAACAGTGTAAACGTATTCCCTTTTCCCCACATCCTCTCCAGAATCTGTTGATTTTTAAATTATTGATGATGGCCATCTTGACTGGAGTTAAGTGGTATTTCAGTGTGGTTTTAATTTGCATTTCTTTAATGATTAGTGAGGCTGAGCATTTTTTCATGTATTTGTTGGCTGCTCATATGTCTTCTGAGAAGTGTCTATTCATATCTTTTGCTCATTTTTTAATAGGGTTGTTTGTTTTTTTCTCCTTTTGGCACGTTTGAGTTCCTGGTAGATCCTAGATGTTAGGCCTTTGTCAGATATACAATTGGCAAATATTTTTTCCCATTCTGTGGGCTGTCTCCCCACTCTCTTCATGGTTTCTTTTGCTTTGCAGCAGCTTTTCAGTTTGATGAGGTTGCACTTGTCTAGCTTAACTTTTATGGCATTTGCTTTTGGAGAGTTGATCAGGACTTGGCTGCCTATTCCAATTTCCATAAGGGTGTTTCCTACATTTTCTTCTACAGAGTGCCTGAAATTTCAATCACCCTCAATAAATGTTGCATTGATTGGACAAAGCAAATAGTAGCTTATTTTTACAAATACAAATTTGGACATGTTAGTGGTTTAAAATTATGGTAAGTTTTCTCATTGTCATTATTCTCTTTAATTAAGAAGTTTGTAAAATTATATATTGTTAGTGGAATTCAGTATAGCCACTTGTTTTAATTTTATAGACTGTAAACATTTTAATTTTTTTCCATATTGACACTCATGCCAAAAAAAGTTACCTTTCACTGCTTCAACCACTCTGAATATTGGGAGAGTAGGGTTTTTTGTTTGGTTGTTTGTTTAGTTTTATTTTGTCAATCCCTAAAAGAAGCTTTTATCAACTAAAAGCAATTTGGGAATTTTCTTATGAGAAACAATCTGATTATATACTTTATAACTTTTATAACTTTGTTTAAATTGACATATACCATATATGCAGAAAAGTGCACAGATAAGTGTATAGTCTGATGAGTTTTCACAAAGTGAATACCTCTTTGTGTTTGCCACCTAAAATCTAGCTCCTACATCAAGAAATAGAATACTACTAGTATCTTAGAATCCCCAGATGGAAGCAAGAATACACAAGATATAGTTTATAATTTCCATTGGAAGTTTTTATTTAATCAATTTAGATATGCATTGCTTAATTTTCCAACAATTGGGAGTTTTCTAGTTAGAATTCTGTTATGTACTTACAGCATAATGTCACTGTGAGGAGAATCCATACTCAATCTTCTACATGTTGCCTGTTTGTTTTCAATGTATGTTATATCAATTATTGAGATTTGTTGGTAGCATATGTGACTATACTTGTAGATTCCTCTATTTTTCATTTAGTTTGGTCAGTCTTTGCTTTATTAAATTTGAGGCTATGTTTTTAGGTGAGTACAAATTTAGAACTACTATATCCTTCTAGTGAATTGACACTTTTATCATTCTGAAATATCCTCTTTGTCTCTAGTAATATTTCTTGCCTTAAAATCTAAATTATCTGATATTAACCTATTTGGGTGGTATATTTTAAGATATTTTTGCCACTTCCTGAACAATCCAAGGTTCTTAGAAGTTTCAATGCCGGTGGTGTCCTTCCCATATTGTATATCATTGCTTTGGAGTATTTTAATTTTGCATGCATTTTAAACTGAAAAATTATGGTTAATATTTTATTTTTATTATTGCTTTGTAGGGTCAATATGAATTTATATGTGTATTTTTTCTTTATTTCTTTATGAATTTCCTTGTTCC
Source organism: Carlito syrichta (assembly GCF_000164805.1). Taxonomy (NCBI): domain Eukaryota; kingdom Metazoa; phylum Chordata; class Mammalia; order Primates; family Tarsiidae; genus Carlito; species Carlito syrichta. Next base: position 368,907 of record NW_007258870.1, on the reverse strand, counting down.
CATCTGTGATCATTTTTCTTCTGACTGAAGAATTCCCTTGTATTTTCTTTTCTTAAAGTATGTAAGTTTTTGTTTGCCTAAAATTGTCTTTATTTTGTCTTCTTACAGAAAGGACATTTTCACATGGTATAAAATTTCAGTATTTCTGTAATTTTCCTTAATTCTTTTAAAATGTTGTTTCATATATTCCACATTCCATAACTTCTGTTGAAATGGAGAAATCTGTCTTTTATTTCTTCTTTGTTGAACTTCTTTGAAAGTTATATGATTATTTTTTCTTTTGTTTGCATTTAAATACTTCTCATTTGGTTAACAGTTTTACTATCTTATCCCTGCATGTATGTGCTTTTTAAAAAATTATTCTTGGGGTTTTTCAAGTTTCTTGGCTCTGTAGGTTAGTGTGTTTATCAGTTTTAGAAAATTCTCAGCCATTATCTCATCAAATGTGGCTTCTACTTCATTCTGCGCTTCCCTTCTGTCTGGGCTTCTGGCTTATTGGGGCTTGGCAACCTTGGTTGCTCTACAATCCCTTCTGGGATGTTTTAAAAATATTTTATGCACACTATCTAGTTCTTAGCCAGAGGATCAATCTGATACAAGCTAATCCTCCACAGCCAGAAGGAGACCATTCTCTTTTGAAGTGATACTCCTTATACTGCAGTAGTCCCAGTCATAGAATGAACACGTAAGATACTTATTTTTACTAAGACATAGTCATTTTGGTGAAATGTGAGTCAAATTTAAAGTAAGTAAAAAAATAATAGTGTCAAGTTTATTAAGTAACATTTAGAGCTTTTGCTGTCCTAGTACCCAGTTGCTGTCCTAGTCACCAGGGCATGTGACCCTCATGTGACCCCTGGGTGCTGAAGGGGTTGCCAAATCACAACCTGGGTTCAGGGGGATGGAGCCACTGTCAGAACTCCCAAGTCAAAGCAAGGCAGAGCAATGAAAACAGGTTAAAGGAGAAATAGAGTGGTACACTGGAAGATATCCAGAAGCACTCTGGGGCCCTTGTGCATCATTCACAGATGATGCACAAGCCTCCCTCTATAAACCGAGCCTCAGGTTTCCTGTCTCCAAGGTTCAGGTTTCTTAAAATGATGATAATCATGAAAAATTATCTTACAGGCTGCTAGTGATTGAAAATAATAAATATGCAAAGTGCTTAGAATAGTGTCTCGTTCATAGTAATTGCTTAATAAGTCAGAGCTATGATAATGGTGATAATGATGATGATTGTGCCAAAGATATCGATGGTTGTGATGATGATCATGAAGTGAACATGATTATCCTTATTATCAGGAGGGAGACAGAGGATATCAGAGTGCACAGATCTGATGCGTCATAGCGGACTTTCTGGAGGTGTGTGTGCACAACTGCTTTTAAAATAGTTATTCTACCTTAAAGCAGATATTCTGCTGAGCCTCCACCTGATTGCAAGGGCTGAGTCCTGTACTGGGTGACTAGCACTCTGAACAGAGTCTACCATGGTTCTGCTTCATTGTCTCTCATGACAATAGTGTCAGGGAAGGAAAACGCTGTCATTCATTGTCATTGAGCTTGAAGAAGGGTTCCATACTGGGTTATACGACTCAGAATTTCAGGATAACTGACAAGTTAGATCTCCAAGAAGAAACAGCACATACTTCAGAAGGGTCACGCTCCTCACTGTGGCTCTTGATATTGAAAATATTGATAACAGAAAGCAATTTTCCTAAGGTTCATTCACATAGGACTAGATGGATTTTTTTTTTTTTTGGCTTCAAATACACTGCATTTTTAACAGGGGATAATTTAAAAAAAAATCTAACTGCCACTTCAGCCAAATGGGTAAGACACCTAGATAGCAACAGATAAAATCAGGACCCTGCCATTTTGTATTCATGAACACCTTTTCTGTACTCATTTTGCTTAAGATATTTTTGATTGTAGAGAAGTAAAACATACATAAAATACCAGTCTTTTTGACATGTGATAGGCAACTTTGTTGATACAAATGGATTTGATGATTGCTTTTCAAGCTACGGATAAAGAAGAAATTAATGATGACAAGGAAGAAGTGGGACCCATACAGAAAGGCTGAGGAAACAAATCAAATTTAAAAAATAGAAACCACACACCTGACCAGAGTGTACTTTTGTGCTCTTTTTTATGTAGAAGAAAAAGCATACAATATACATATATGTAACAGGCATACTATATATAGAATAAATATTATATGTACAAACATATATAACTAAAGTGAAGAAAAATATGTTTTAAATTGAAGGATGAATAAGTTTTTCGCTGACCCAGCTGAGGTTAAGATTCTGGCAAATATGGGCTCCCATTCATGAATAAACTTGTCACATTGAAGACTGAAGAAACAGTGTTGGAAGTCCAAAGGGTTTTCTTCTGAGGCGGAACAGAGTGAATGATATATGTTAGGGGCCCCATGTAAGTGAAGATCCTGCTTCCTAAAGTGAGATGTGCAATAAATGTCCACTTAAGATAATTGGATCAGCTTCAGAATCCCTTCTAAACCACCCCTGTCTTGGAGAATCTCACTCTCCTCTCTCACATAACTCCCATATTTCTCTCTACAACAGCACCTGCCACTGTTCCTTTTTTACTCCTACCTTAATCTTCCCAGTAACTTCCAGTTTTCAAAAACAAAGCCAAGTGACAAGAGAAAACTTACTAAAGGGAAGAAAATGCAACTGATTGGCTTTCTTCTTGGAATCCCTTCATCGCTTCTCCGTTTGCTCCAGTGCAATAGGAAGGGTTTGGACTCTACTTCTCTGAAGTCTACCCCCGCTTGGTGCTCTGGAGGCCAGGGGTCCTGTGTTTTCTCTGGTTTTTCCTATTAACATCCCGACCTTCTCAAACTAGCACATATTTTCTTAGTCCTATTCTAGGTTCTAGGACGAAATCACAAGTAAGTTGAAACTCGCAATGAAATTAGGGAGAGAAGACATGCACATAGAAGTTACCTTTAAAAACTCCATGTAAGGCAGGCAAGAAGGAATCCCTGAGTTTGTGAAGCAGTGACTGTGCCACCCTTCTTAGAGAAATCACGTTTAACAGAAAAAGCAAGACACAGACCTACCCCCCACCTCCTTTTCTTTCCCTCACCCATACTCTGAATCAGTGCTAACCTTTCTTAGGAAAGAATCTTCCCAGAAGTGAAGCAGATATTGTTCCCTGTACTCTGCACTTTTCAGATGAGAAAGCTGTGAGTCAGAGAAGTTGAGTAATTCTTCCAAAGTCACAGTGTCTCTAATAAGTGGCAGAGAGGGACAAGTAAGAGATAAGGGCAGTCACTTGATAGAATCTCATTTTCCTTGAACCTTTGTGCCAAGAGATTCTGGGATCATACTTCCAGCAGATACTTGTGGGCTGGACTGATTTGGGCCCACATGAGTTGTCCCTGGAGCCCTCTTGCTGAATCGCTTTATATTGGCTGACCTCTTAGAGTTTCCCCTCTGTAAATGCAAGTAACAATATCTGAGTTCATGCCTCCCAGGAATAGTAAGATAAATGAGATAATAAAGGTGAGAACTAGAAGAGCTCCTCTTAATGATGGTGTTAAGAATTCCACGGGGTACCACGGTGTTATTAACAAAATGCAGGGGCTGCAGAGTTACATTTGGCCAAATCCTGATACTCCCAATTTTTTAGAAAGGAAACGTGAACACAAAACCAGTTTTTCCTAATAATGATACCCAATTCTCTGCAAACCCAATTAATATAAAAAGTATACCAATCATGGATCTATATTTATATCTCCCTTTGACAAAACTAGTCTAGATTTTACTTTAAAAAAGACTTTGATATATTTCACGCTCCGGGGCATTTCAGTGAAATGAGATTTGTAAAACAACGATTTACTCAAAGCCTTTCAAGAACACAGCTGTGGCATAAAGTAAGATACAACTGAAGTTTTTGACAACCATTTGGGATTTTGGCAGTTCGACCCTCCCAGGATAAGATTCTACCAGTTGCATCACTTGCAAATGTTAGAGGCTGTTGCCCTGGAACAATAACTAAGGATAATAGTTGAGTGTGGATAAAATAAGAAGGGATCACATTTGTGAACCACTGCATAGCAAAGAGGCAGTGCTAGTCAAGAGAAGTGGGGACATAATCTTGAGTTAGAAATACTGTCCACTTCTCTAATATGAGTCCACAAAATTGCCAGCTCTTTGGATACCCACAAAGATTCTGCTTTGATGATAGAACTTTTAGGACCAAGAAAAGGCTAAACCAGCGTTTACATTTCAATTTTTGCCTTTTCCCACATGGCTTATCATTAAAACTCTTCCCAGCTTGTTGCCTGGAGAACACATTTTTCTGATATTGCATTCCTTCAACAATTCTTACCTCTGCCCCACCAAGTTTCTTTAGTAGTTCTGCTTAAAACTCCCAAATAATTCCTTTTGAGGATGCTATAACAGCTTAAATATGTCAAGGTCTAAGGTTTTTCACTAGTAAATATTGGACATCTTCAATTTTAGATTGTAAATTAATCCTATAACTGAATCGAGTCCTTTTTTGTTTATTCATTTCCAGGGTTCCTCTCATCTTATCTTCTCTAATGCCTTCTCTGTAACATCCAAGGAACAAAGGAATCCAGTGAGGCCTCCTGTACCCCTCTTGTCTAATTTGTGTAGATCATCATAAGAGATGGAAAATTATCATCTCAAATTTAAGTTCTCAAGAGATAATCTCAAAACATCCTTTGGTCTACAAATCCATGTATTCCCACAACATTTGAGCAGTCTTCCAGAATCTAGTGTGAACCAACACTAATTGAGAGCATCATATTGTCTAATTTTGGTAGGAATCTTATTGACACTGAAGCAGGAGTACAGTAATAGAGCACAGGACTTAGAGTTAAAAGCTCCTATTCCTTGCCACCCCACCCCACAGCCTTGGATAGGTTGCTCAGCCTCTCAAGGCTTCAGCTGTTTCTCATCTGTAAAATACCAAGGATTTCTACCCTGATCTTTGTTATGGGATTTTTAGCAAGAAACACAGTGCCTCTCAGGGTGTCTGTCCAATAGCAACACTTCATTCAGTCATTCAGTGATTTTCACAGTCACTTTGAACCTGAAGATCTGAAGAAAGTAAAATAAAAGTAAAGAGATTGAGAAGTAAAGAAAGTAAAAGTAAAGAAAATGGGAAGTATGAGCCACTGAATCCTGATCACAAATATTCTAAGAAACTTATAGCTCCTCAGCCATATGTTCCATTTCAAATCCAGTAGGAAAAGAACCATATCACTGAACTAAAAAGTGAATTTATATAATTTATTGCATCATAATGCATGTGTAGATATGTCTCACCACTATATATTTATATTTTTAGAGAGAAAGACCTTTTTATAAACATTTTATGTCAAGTGAGGCCATTGCTCATTTGTATAGAGCACATACTGCTTTGTTGCCGAGTGCAGAGGAATGACTTGCTTTTTACGCCCTAAAATTGAGTCTACCAGGGATGAAACGCAGGCTCATGGTAGCGAAGCCTTCTGTCCAGCTGAGCAGTAAATCCTGGCTGCCCCTGATGATCACAGGGACTGACTACTGATAATAATTTTGATGTCATTATCCTCTCCTGGAAATGCAAGAATGGTTCTGGCCTTTAAAAACAGATTTAAGAGGATGCATTTATCTTGACATTATCAGCCTTTTAAAGATCATGCAGTAGGGCCTGTTGACCTTTCTGTCTTAATGGTGAGTTGCAAAACAGTGGGATAACATTAATGGAAGGAAGTGAGAAGGAATGTGTACTCAGGAGCAGCCCCTGTGGAGGGGAGGAGGTGGGAAAGAGATACTCAGGACAATAAAGTAAATTTGCCTTAGTCCTATGGGAACTGAGGAATCCAATGCAAAGACAGTACAAACTGGATTCCATTTCCATCTCTGCTCCAAAAAAATGCAGTCTTGGGTACTGCAATCAACTTGACTGGATTAAGGAATACCTAGAAATCTAGTAAAGTACTATTTTTGAGCATGTCTATGTGGATGATTCCAAAGCAGTTGAGTACACGAATCTAAGCAAAATAAGTGAAGATCTGCCCTCAATCAGCCGGGGTGGTGGGTGGGGACTAAAGAGAACAAAAACAAAGAAAAGGCAAATGTGTCAATCTGTCTGCTAGAACTGGTTTACACTCTTTCTCTCCTCTCCTTTGACAACAACTCCAGGCTATTCAGCTTTTGGATTCTAGGACTTATACCAGCAACTTCCCGCCCCCATCCCAGTCCTAGGTTCTCAGACCTTTGGTCTTGAACTGAGAGTTACATCATCAGCTTCTCTGGTTCTAAGGTTTTTGTACTTGAACTGAGCCAAGCTGCCAGCATCTCAAGGTCTTCAGTTTGCAGACGGCTTGTTGCAGGACTTCTCAGCCTTCCTAATCTCATGAGCCAATGCCCTTAGTAAATCCCCTCTCATATCTCTATATCTATTTATATCTGTCTCTATCTTTATCATGTCTATCTCTATCTCTAATCTTCTATTGATTCTGTCTTTCTGGAGAATCCTGACTACTACAGGTGTACATCAAGGCATTAGTCAAGAGAAATAATAAAATATTTGTCTTATTAAATGTTTGGCAATTACTTCAACTAGGCAAGTAAAACACAAACACAATTACTCAACGTACCCAATATTGTAAGTTTCTACACTTTTAGGATACATGTGATGTGTACCAATGTATCACTATACACTAGGAATGGCATGGGATTTTGTCACTAATCAAAGGAAGAATTTTTACAATGTTCCACTGTTCTTGAGTAGAGTTTCCCAAAATACTAAAAAAAAAACAAAAAAAAACTCAAAGGTTTTTAACATTTTAAGAATTAAAGACAATAATAATTAGAAATTTTTCACACAGTTTCTTGGTCATATCACGTGCTCAGTAAATGATAGTATCTTCTCTCCAACCTCCCATTCCTCCAACCTTTCCTTGTGTACTAAATTTCTCAGTTTACAAGTCAAATGGTTGAAAAAAATTGAAAAAGTTGATAAAAAATTAGAAATTTAGGATGTCTCCTTTGTAATTTTTGAGATATATTCACCATGACCACATTTTCAGGGCAACACAGGAGTTTTAACAAAAGGACAGGAATTTGAAATTTGGAGCACTTTGAAACACATAGGAGCTTCCAAGGGCACAGTAAACATCTCTAATTTCATCACGCAAATAAAAGTGAATTAAATTAAAAGCACTAACTAGCCTTCTGAACCCAACAGGGAGGTTATAACAATGCACAAACTAAAATACCTAGTTCTATTCTTACTCTCTACCTCTTAGCCCAGTGAATATTTTAAATCCCAGACATGGCTAAGAAATATAGCTCTGTATGTAATTCTCTACTAAATTTAATATAGTGAGATGAACCACCTAACAGGAACAGAACTAGTATTTCCATGGCAACCAAAGGCTATCAATATTACTTTATTATTATTATTTTCATTTTTTCAGGGAACTTCCTTGAAGAGCAATTCCTTTTATGCATGGGTCTACTTGATAGCTTTCTGAATAATTGTAATTCATAAGGCTTTGTACCTTTTTTGCATGCTGGAAACACACTGACTTGTTTTAATTATCTCATGAAACTCAACCCTTAAATGAAAGTTGAAGCAAAAGCAGAAAGAAGCCTCCCCTACCCCTCTTTAGTTACTGTCTTCATGGTACCTTCCTTTTGGCAGAGTGCTCATAAGAAAACAGGACATGCCACTGCAGAGAAAGGGTTCTTTATACTTTTCTTTGGCAAGGAGATGATGGGTTTGGGTTAAGTCAGGTACCATCAAAAAAGAATAAGACATGACTGAAAACCTTCCTTCTGGATGACAAAAGGAATAGCAATTGAGCAACCACTGGAAGTCAGGCACTTTGAGGAGATCAGTGGTCTAGGACATCTCAGATTCACAAGGGGGGGGGGGAAATGGGCCATCATGGAATACTAATAAACCCCAATAAAGGTCATAACAGAGGTAGCATCAAGGCCAACATTGACTCATTATCCAAACAAAGTCACTTTTGAGAATAAATGGGGCAATGTCAATAATTATGTAAAATCAACTGACATAAACATTATCCCAGTTATGATCAATGTGGCTTTTACACAAAGGAGAAAGCAGCAACAATGCATTTGGAGGAAGGAGGATTACCGGGGATTTCAGAGGAATTTTTGAGTTGGGTTATGAAGGAAAAATAAAGTTTGTTAAATGGAGAAACAGAAGAACATTCCTGCAAAATGGTAAGTACAAGGATGTGAAGGAGTCAGATTGCATCATGTGGCTCATACTAATCGAAACCCAGAGAAAACAATTAGAAGACTACGTTTCAGCCTCATCACACTGAAAAGTTTCAAAAGCTTAGTAATACCAAGTGTTGATAAAAATATGGATTAAATACCCCATGTATTTGTACAAGTAATTTGAAGAGCTCTGCAGAATTGATTGAAGATGTGTATACCCTATAATCTAGAAACAAAATTCCTGAGATAAGCCCACATGTGTATCCAGGAATAAATAGAAGAATGTTTACTGCATATTGTTTATCATAGTGAAAAATTAGAAATAACTTAAGTGCTCATGAACAGCAAAATGGAAAAATAAATTGCAGTAAATCCATGTAATGGACTACTATTCAGCAGTTAAATGAACTAAAACCTAATGCATCTATCAAAATAAATAAATCTTACAAACATATGAAGTGAAGAAAAAAAGAAAATAACAAGCTGCAGAAGGATATTTACTATAAGATACTATGCCAATAAAGATTAACACCATGGAAATAATACCATACATTGTTTAATGGATATTTATATACAAATATAGTAAAATTATACAGTAAAAATCTTTCATGACTATTGTATCTAATGCTGCAATGAAGATGGGAGTAAAGATATCTCTACTAGATCAAATACCAACAATGGAATATTATTCAGCTTGAAAAAAGAAACAAGTCCTGTCATTTGCAAAAACATGAATGAACCTGGAGGATATTATGTTAAGGGAAATAAGCCAGATACAGATAGACAAATACAGTATGATTTCATTTATATGCAAAATCTAAAGTAGTCAAACTCGTAGAAACAGAGAGTGGAATAGTAGTTGCCAAGGGCGGGGGGAGGAAAAAATGGCGAGGTATTAGTCAAAGGGTACAAAGTTTCAGATATGAAAAACGAATAAGTACTAGAGATTTATCATACAGCATAGTGCTCATAGTTAACAATACTGTGTTTTATACTTAAATATTTGCCAAGAGGCTACAGTTCTTATCACACATACAATTAAACGATAATAAACATAGTAATAAACAAAGAGAGCAGAAATAAACTTTTGGAGGTGATGGATAGGTTTATGGCATAGATTGTGATGATGGTTTCACGGGTATGTCCTTATTTCCAAACTCATCGAATTGTATCCATTAATATGTACAGCCTTTTTTTAAAAAATAAAAAGCTTGCATGAGAATGCAAATACAATATTTTGGATAGTGGTTTGTTTCACTATACATATATAACTATTCTCCCGCTTTTCCCAGCAATCCTCGTACCAGCATTGCAGGGCCTCACTACCTTACTGCAGTCTTCACTACAAAGTTGCACCTCCTAGGCTATTCTGGTACCTGCCAGGCCACAGGTTCCTGGATATCCTAAGCACCCACACCCTCTTATTAGTCCTGGAAAGCATAAAGCTGTTGCCACTTGGTCATCCAAATACCAACTTTCTTAGAAGTATTAGCACTACCTGGTCAAGCCCTCCTCTTAGAACTTTGAGCTGCAACTCACCAGAACCCATGTCCCAACTCCCAGATTCTTCCTTGTAACCTCTTCTCTTCTACTCACTGAGCCCTAAGGGTGGCAACTACTCTCTTGTTTTATTCATGTCAAGTTGCCTTGGCACCCCTTTTTTGTTCCTTGAGGTTTAAACATTTGTGTACTCCAATTCGCTGTATTAAAGTCCTTTTATTGGAGATACCTGGCATGTTTCCTCTTTTCCTCACTAGACCCTCCCTGATTTAGTAAACTTACTTAAACCTCATTTCTCATTAATCAGAAAAAACTTTTTGAATCAGGGTCTCACTCTGTCACCTAGGCTGGAGTCCTCAGTGGCCTGGTCACCTTTACAGCTCACAGCATCCTTGATCTCCTGAGTTCAGGAGACCCTTCTGCCTCAGCATCCTGAGTAGTGGGACTATAGGTGCATGCCACCACACCTAGCTAATTTTTTAATTTTTTGCAGTCTCGCTATGTTGCCTAGACTGGTCTTGAACTCCTGGGCTCAAGCAGTTCACCTGTCTTGGCCTCCCAAGTGCTGGGATTATAGGCATTAGCCACTGTACCCAGTCCAAAATCTTATTTATTCTAAAATTATGTATGAAGTTCCAACTATATCCTGGGTGCTGTGCTAGGTTCTGGATATAAAAAGACAAATGTGGTACAATCTTTGCCTTCTAGGGGTTTGCAGTCCAGTGGAAGACATGAGATAATAGATAATACAGTATGTATCCTGGGAGCAAAGGAAATATTAGGACCACAAATAATTACTGACTTCTTGAGGGATACCTGGATGGTTTGAAGAATAAATAGTAGTCGACCAGTCAAAATAAACAGGTGAAAGGAGGAAATTCCAGGCAGGGGGAACAGATTGTGAAAGCATGAGAGAAGCAAATAGCGTCATGCTTCACAGTGGGAATTCTGGCTCTGCCACTGACTAGCTGCAAGCCTGGATGAATTATTTAACCTTAAGACCTCAGTGGGCTTCTTCCAAAAATAAGGGCACTATAAGAACCTACCATATAGGGTTGATGTGTGGATTGCATAAAATAATGCTAAGTTCTGCATTGTTGCTGGAGTAAGGGAGAATAATTAAGATGAGAGATGTCATCATCCAGAAAGTAGGAGCAGATTTTGAAGAAAATACGATGAAGCAAATTTTGGAAATAAGTGGAATGTCTACATGGACATGTCTACATCACAAGATAAAGGTTTTAGCTGTGCAAATTTGGGATTCTTTGGTTGGCGGTTGAATGTATGAAGTGAAATAAATTACCCAGTGATATTATCTAGAGAGAAGAGGGCTCACACCAGCGCTTAAAGAGTCAGCATTAAGGCATGGAAGAGAAGGCTCATGAGATATCATCCCAGTAGCTAAGAGAAGAATTTCAAGGAGAAAATGTGGTTAACAATAAAGAATACTCCACAGATTGATAAATACAAGGATTGGTGAATAATACCTGGATTTAAAAGCAGGAGATGCAATTTAAATCTCTGCTTTATACTAGGTGGAATACATCATGTACATTTCATAAAGAAATATAGATTTGCATTTAAGAAGGTAAAGGAGATAGACAGAGCTTGGGTCAAAGAGCAATACAAACAAACAAAAAAACTCTTCTCCTGAAAACCTCAAGAAGAATAAAGATTTGAATGCTTTATTCCCCTCTTCTGCCAAGAACCTGCATGGCCATCTGTGATCTACTCCAGATAACATTAGTCCAGCCAGGCCTCCCCAGATAGCCTTTCATGAAGATGGCCTTAGCCACATGGAGACTATATTTTTCCTATACACACCTTGCCTTTGATCACTTTGTTCCCTCAGTTGTAGAATTCCCTTATCATTTCCTAAGAGGAGGACACATTCTGCTCATAAATTAAAGCTTGATTCCTGTGCCACATCAGACCCTCTTACCTCCTCTACCCACCACTGTCTTTTGTTCCCGTACTCTTCATACATAGCATTTCTTCATAACCTATACTTCATTTGGTTATTTTACCTCTTCAATCCCTCAAGGTGAAAAGCCACACTGTCTCAGTGGGTCTGTATTCCATTCAACAGTACTATCGTATCATGTACTTGGTCTATGGAAGGCACTCAATCAATAGTTGTTGAAAGAATGGAGGAAACAGCTATCACGCTTAAAATGCAATTCAAAGTAACTTAGGATAAGTATTTTAAAAATTCATTAAGAAGTAACACATATAAACTGGAGAATTAAGTTAGATAAAAAGAACTGAAATCTAGGGGGAGGAAGCAGGACTGGAGAAGGTTTATCAAGGAGAGGAAAGTAACCAGGTACCTATTAGGCACACTTACCGTCAGTTAATTCTATCATCATATGAACTATGAAGCAGGGTTATTATTCCTATTTCATGAGTGAGAGCATAGAAGCTTGGAGAGGCTACTACGCTGTTGCCTAAATCACACAGCTCCTAAGTATCAGTGCTGAAATAAACCTGATTCCACAATAGCACAGTGTTCCCTGACATTATGTTGCCTTCATGAATTAGCATGCACAAGACCAGACTGAATTAAACATTAAAACAAGATGTGAACAGAGACTAGTCATCCATTAATTGATCTGGTGAAGGGCATCTGTACTGCTGATGCAAGAACAGGTATGTGTATAATTAAAAGGATGGATCAAAATTAATTATTGTGTGGACAGAATTGTGTAGTGAAAACGACCCATAAACATGCTTTAATAACCTAGATTTTGATCATGACTGCTACTTATAGTTGAGTTACCTTGTTCAAATTGCTCACCTACTTTGAGTCATGAGGTCCCTTGATAAAAGAGAGAAATCAGATCTGTTCTGTCTTCTCTCCTCACACAATTGTGATAAGATGCAAATAAGACAGTGCATTAACTGGAAGTGGCAGTGTGTTTCTGTAGTCTCAGTTACTATGGAGGCTGAAGCAGGAGCATTACCTGAGCCCAGGAGGTCGAGGCTGCAGTGAACCCGGATTGTGCTTCTGTGCTCTGACAAAACAACAACCACCACCACAACAAAAAGACAATACATTTTGCAAGCATTTTGGAAAACTAAAGCAAGCTATGTGTGCCTAAGAGACAATTAATTGTAGGTCCCTAACTTCTCCCCACCCTACACTCTTTAAAACAGTCCTGTTACAAAATTGTTACTTATCCCCTTCCTTTTACTTTAATCATAATAATATGACTACAGTTAAGATTTGATGATTTTCCAAGTCCCTTTTAGAATTAATTTAATAGATATAGTCTTTTTTAAGGAACATCTCAAATAGTGTAGTAGTAATTTTGACTGGGGCTCAGATAATGTTTTCTGTCACAAACCAACTATGTGACCACATGGAAATAATTGAATTTTTCTTGGCCTCACTTTCATTACCTATAAAATGAGGGATTAAAATTAAACTATTTCTAAAATTTTTCCCAACTCCTGCATTTTATGAATATTTATTCTTCAGAAAGTCTTGTCATAAGAGAAACATGGTCTAATTATCACCTTTCTTTCTAACTTGGTTCTTAGTTATCTGGAAATGTCTTTATTTTCTTGTTCCCAAGTTAATTCTGGGAAATAAAATACATATTAGAAGAATTTCTCTGTCTATGAATATTCTTATTATAGCGTTGAAATCCAGGATGAGTAACTTTCGCCTCTAAATATTAGATTGAGTTCACATTTTTACTATTGATAGGGATTTTTAAAAATGCTTTCATTCTACACAGCACCTTTTGTCAGCTGGTGGCTGACAGAACATTTCAGGGAGAAGTGATCATCTTAAACAGCAGGCATTGGCTTTAATTCAGGGAATGAAAGTTACATCGAGTTCTTTAAAAAGTGATCTGAAGCCAGCACGAATCTCTACCCAAAGCCCAGGCATATGGATGATCCAATGGGTTTCCTGTGATCATCTCTGCTACCCATATATCAAAGGGTAGGAAATAGATGTGTTTTAAATTACCTGTAGTTCCAGAGGGACCTAGAAATTAAATCTCTATATAGTCTAAAAAAGTTAATACCACTTTAAGCTGTATTAATAGAAGTTTAGTTTCCTTGTCATGGGAGGTAATTGACCTATTCACTCTATATTTAAATTAGAATACTCATTTCTTGAAATCACATGCTAAGGGAAAAAGTAACACAGAGTTTGTCTAGAATAATGGTTAGTATGGTGAAGGAATCTGAAAGTCATATTTTCTATAAGAAGACAGAGGATTGTAATTCAGATTAAAAAAAAGACTTAAGGAAGACCTTACAATAATCATTACTTATATAACACAATATATACTATGTTATTTAGGAGGACAGAGCAGATAAATAGGAGGAAGAGATATTTGGTTGAATGGTACAGAGAAAATTCCAAATGATCAAGCACCCATGCCTTAGAATAGGTCCTCCCAGAAGATGACACTGACCGGATGTGTGCAAGGAGAGGGCTGATGGCCACCTGATAGAGATGATATGACTGGGAAAAGACAAGGGTTTTTGATAGGCTTAAGATTCCCTTTTTTACCTTTTTGAGGGGAGTCATTCTCAAGTGATCTTCAAGATCGATAACTTAGAAAAACTACCACTTCCACTGGAAGGAAGATGCATGCAATTGTAAAAATGCAACTCTAATTTAAAACCACTGTCAGGTTCCTGCTCCACTTATGGGTGTTCATGTTTGTTTTCCACTACTGATACGTTTTCTATTATGCATAGTTGGATCCTCTGACCCTTTTCTATGATAATGATTTGCTTCCTGTTTTGCCTTGAAAACCTATCTGCACTCTAGAGATGTTGAAGGTAGGTCTTCAAACAGGGAATGAATGAAGAAATCTTCATTTCAGACCATTGAATGACAGGGACATGATTGCCCTCATGCCTTAAAGAATTAGATAACTAGAATAGATATATAGAAAGTGGGTTTCAGACAGTGGGCAGGAGGTTACTCAGGATGGTGATCTCTGAAAAAATTGAAACGAAGAAGATCCTGATGAGTTGCCCAGGGCAACACCTGAAAAATGTTTCCAGGTCAAAGCACAAAGAGAGAGAACAGAAACCAAATCCAGAGGTCTCACTGAATTGAGGAGACAGAGTCCAGAGTTTAGGGAGGCCAAGGCAGCTAGAAATTGTGGTGCAAGTTACTGAAGAGGAGGGAATTACACCAAGGTGGAGTTCCAGAGGTATTAATATGGGTCCTTTTTAGTCCTTAACTAAATACAAATGTTGGCATGTTTAAGAGATAACTACCTATGTCTAGTGAGGTGGCTCACGCCTGTAATTTCAGCACTTTGGGAGGCCAAGGCAGGAGGATTGCTTGAGCCTAGGAATTCAAGACTAGCCTGAGCAACATAACAAGACCTCATCTCTGCAAAAAAATTTTTAAAATTAGCCAGGTGTAGAGGGATGCGCCTGTGGCCCCAGATACTCAGGAAGCTGAGGCAGTAGGATTAGCTGAGCCCAGGTGGTCAACGTTGTGGTGAGCTGTGATCATGCTACTGCAAATACACAAGTACATAATAAACACAGCATCAGGCAGAATCCATGAAAGGGTTAGGGTTAGGTTTTGGGTAGAGAAGCCAAATTAGCCTCTAATGATCTTTGAATCTATCCTAATGAAGCAAGGTTTCAAATGAGCCAAAAGATTGCAAGTAAGTTTACTGCATACTGGGCCAAAATCTAGTACTAAAAAGGGAATATAACAAAATCCCGCAATCAAAAAAGTCAAATTTCCAATAACTATCATCAATTCAAACTGGAGAGCTATACAAAGAAGCAGGAAAAGACATTTCCAACCAGGAGAAAAATCCATGGAAACAAATGTAGAAATAATAAAAATGGTGCAATTGACAGAAACATTAAAACAGGTATTATAATTATTTTCCATATGTTCAAGAACTAGAGGGAAGCAAAGCATGATGAGAAGAGAAATGAAAGTAATTTCCCTCCAATTTTATTAAGGTATAATTGTCAAGCAAATAATGTATATACTGAATGTACATAACATGAATATTTGATAAATGTATACATTGTGAAATGGTGACCATAATAAAGCTAATTGACACATCCATCACCTCACATAGTTACCTTAATGTGAGTGTTTGTGTGGTGAGAAAACTTGAGACCCACTCCCTCAGTGAATTTAGAGTATACAACACACAATATATTAATTATCATCACCATGCTGTACATTAGATACTCAGAAACTTATTCATTTTATAATGAAATCTTGTACCCTTTGACCAACATCTTCCCATTACCCCTGTATCCTGTGCTTTCCCCTGCTCCAGTCTCTGGCAACTATCATTCTACTGTCTACTTCTATGAGTTCAATTTTTTTTTTGAGATTGCACATATAAATGAGATCAGAGAGTGTATCTCTTAGGGATCCCGATGTCATTTCCTTTGGATATAGACCCAGAAGTGAGATGACAGGATAATATGGTCATTTTATTTTTAATCTGTACTGTTCCATAATGGCTGTACCAGTTTACATTTCAATGAACAGCACATGAAGGTTCTCTTTTCTCCACATCTTCATCAATATTTGTTTTCTCTTGTCTTTTTGGTAATAGCCATCCTAACAGGTGGGATGTGATCTCATTGTGGTTTTAATCTGCATTTATCTGATGATTAGTGATATTGAGTACCTTTTCATATACCTACTAGACAATTGTACGTCTTTTTTGAAAAAAAGTATCCATCCAGGTCATTTGCACATTTTAAGATCAGGTTATTTGTTTTTGTTTGTTTGTTCATTTATTTTGTTTGCTGTTGAGCTATGAGTTTCTTATGTATTTTGGATATTAACCTACTTATCTGATATATAAATATTTTCTCCCATTTTGTAAGTTGCCTTTTCATCTTGTTGACTTTTTTCTTTGTTGTCTAGAAGCTTTTTAGTTTGAGATTGTCCAACTTACTTATTTTTTTTCCTGCTGCCTGTGTTTTTGGTGTCATAAAAAAATCATTGACAAGATCAATCAAGGTGCTCTTCCTCTGTGTTTTCTTCTAGTAGTATTACAGTTTCATGTCTTGCATTTAAGTCTTAATCCAGTTTGAGTTTATTTTTCTTGTTTGATGTCAGAGCCTAATTTCATTCTTTTGCATTTGTTTTTATTTCTCCCCAAATAATTTTATTTTATTTACTTTTAATTTTTTTTAATTTTCAGATTGTGGGGGTACAGTTCAGGGTTGTTTATACAAACATTCATCTTGCAGGTATCCCCAGATAAGGTGTATCCCCCATCCAGTCAGATTCTTTTGCATTTGAATATGCAATTTTCCCAACATCATCTCCCTATTGTATA
Source organism: Carlito syrichta (assembly GCF_000164805.1). Taxonomy (NCBI): domain Eukaryota; kingdom Metazoa; phylum Chordata; class Mammalia; order Primates; family Tarsiidae; genus Carlito; species Carlito syrichta. The sequence continues at coordinate 351,848 of NW_007258870.1, read as the reverse complement.
TTCTTGACATCTTTCTCAGAGACTAGTTGACTGTATATGCATGAGTTTATTTTCTGGGCTTTCTAGTCTGATCTATTGGTCTATGTGACTGTTTTTATGCCAGTACCATATGGTTTTGATAACTTCAGCTTTGTAATATAGTTTCAAATCAGGAAGTGTGATGCCTCCAGTTTTATTCTTCTTTCTCAAGACTGCATTAGCTATTCAGGATCTTTTTTGGTTTCATATGAATTTTAGTTGTTTTTTCTATTTCTGTATAAACATGACATTGCAATTTTGGTAGGCATTGCACTGAATCTATATATCTCTTTCAGTAGTATAAATATTTTTAACAATATTAATCTTTCCAATTCATGAACACAGGATATCTATTTATTTGTGTATTCCTCAATTTCTTTTATCATTGTTTTATGGTTTTCAGTATACAGATGTTTTTGGCATGCATGAATTAATTTATTAATTATTTTTATGATCAAGACTTAAGTATCATGTTTGGCTAAGGAAGTATTCAAAGACATTATTTCTTTAAATTGACAAATAATATTTGTGTATATTTATGGGGTACAATGTGATATTTTGATCTGTGCCAGTATACAAATTTTTAACCTCCTTGGTTAAATTTATTCCTAAGTATTTTATTCTTTTTGATGCTATTGTAAATTGAATTTTTTAAAAAAATTTCTTTTTTGGATGGTTCGTTGCTAGTATCTAGGAACAAAACTTTTTAATGTTGATTTTGTGTTCTGCAACTTTACTGAATTTATTTATTAGCACTAACAATTTTCTAGTAGAGCTTTTAGGGTTTTCTATATGTAGGATCATGTCATCTGAAAGCAGAAATAATTTAACTTCTTTCTTTCTGATTTGAGTGCATTTTATTTCTTTCTCTTGCCTAATTGTTTTGACTAGAACTTCCAGTACTATACTGAATAGAAGTTGTGAGTGGGAATCTCTGTCTTCTTGCTGATATAGGAAAAGTTTTCAGCTTTTTTCTGTGGGATATGATGCTTGTGGGCTTGTTATATATACCCTTTATTATGTTGCTGTATATTCCTTCTATATCTAATTGTTGAGTTGATATTATAAAAGGATGCTCAATTTTGTCAAATGCTTTTCCTGCAGCTATTGAGATGATCATATAATTTTTACCACTCATTCTGTTAATGTGGTATATCATGCTTATTGATTTGTAATATTGACCATCCTTGCTTTCCAGGGATATAAATCCTACTTGATCAATCCTACTTGATCCTTTCATGTGCTGTTGGATTCGATTTGCTAATATTTTGATGAGGATTTTTGCTCTATGTCCATCAGGGATATTGACCAGTAATATTATTTTCTTGTAAGGTCCTTCTCTTGTTTTGATATGAGGATAATGCTGGCTTTGTGAAATTAGTTTGGAAGAATTCCTTTTCTCTTCAATTTTAAAAAAGAGTTTGAGAAGAATTTGTGCCAATTCTTCTTTAAATATTTGACAGAATTCACCATAGGTTCATCTGGTCCTAGAGTTTTCTTTGTTAGGAAGTTTTTGATCACTGGTTTCATCAATTTACTCTTTATTGTTTTGTTCAGACTTCTATTTCTTATCTCTGCAAATGCACATGAAGAAAATGGAAAGATCACAAGTCAACAACCTAACAAGATACCTAAGGAAGCTGGAAAAGCAAGACCACCAAAATCCTTACTTCAGAAGAAAAATACAGATCACCAAAATAGAAGCCCAAATCCGGGAGGTAGAAGGCAAAAAAATAATACAAAAAAATAAATGAAACAAAAAGTCAGTTATTTGAAAGAATAAACAAGATCAATGGTCCTCTAGCTAGACTGACCAAGAAAAGGAGGGAAAAAGCCCAAATAAACACAATCAGAAACATAAAAGATGAAGTCACATCTGACCCTGAAGAAAAACAAAAGATCATTAGAGACTACTATGTACACTTGTATGGAAACAAACTTGAAAACCTTAAGGAAATGGAGGACTTTCTGACATCACACAACCTGCCTAGGTTGGAACAAGAAATTGAGACCCTAAATAGACCAATAATCGTCAAGGAAATTGACTATGCCATAAGAAAACTACCTACAAAAAAAAACTCTGGACCTGATGGCTTTCCAGCAGAATTCTGTAAGACATTTAAGGGGGAACTGATACCAATCCTACTGAAAGTATTCTAGGTGATTGAGAAAGATAGAACTCTCCCCAAATCATTTCATGAAGCTAACATCACATTAATACTCAAGCCAGGTAAAGACCCAACAAAGAAAAGAGAACTACAGTCCAATGTCTTTGATGAACATAGATGCTGAAATTCTCAACAAGATCCTAGCAGACTGGATTCAACAACATATCTCAAAAATCATCCATCATGACCAAGTAGGCTTCATCCCTGGGATGCAAGTCTGGTTCAACATTCGTAAGACCATAAATGTAATTAAATACATCAACAGACATCTAAACAAAAACCACATGATTATATCATTAGATGCAGAAAAAACTTTTGATAAAATCCAGCATCACTTCTTGATAAAAAACCCCGAACATCTAGCATATGTGGAACATACCTCAAAATTGTAAAGGCCATCTATAAGAAACTCACAACTAGCATACTCCTAAACAGACAAAAATTGGAACCATTTCCCCTGAAAACTGGAGCAAGACAAGGAAGCTCACTCTCACCCCTCCTGTTTAATATAGTATTGGAAGTCCTGGCTAGAGCAATCAGAAAAGAGAAGGCGATCAGGGGTATCCAAATAGGAAAAGAGGAAGTCAAGTTATCTCTCTATGCAGACGACATGACTGTATACCTTGAAAACTCGAGAGAATCTGTTAAAAACCTCCTTGCACTGATAAAGGACTTAGGCAAAGTCTCAGGGTATAAAATAAATGTGCAAAAGACAATCACATTTCTATACACCAACAATAAACAAACAGAAACCCAAATAAAAAACACAATCCCATTTACAATAGCCACACACACAAAAATGAAATACCTTGGCATCTTCCTAACCAGAGACGTGAAAACATTTACAATGAAAACTACGAAACACTGCTCAAAGAAATCAAAGATGACACAAACAAGTGGAAAAATATCCCATGCTCATGGATTGGAAGAATCAACATTGTTAAGATATCCATCTTACCTATGGCATTCTACAGATTTAATGCAATACCCATCAAATTACCAGCAACATTCTTCTCAGATCCAGAAAAACAATACAGGAATTCATATGGAAACATAAATGAACAAGAATAGCCAGAACAATCCTCAGCAAACAAAACAAAGCAGGAGGTATCACTACCAGACTTTAAACTTTACTATAAAGCTACAATAATCAAAACAGCCTGGTACTGGTACAAGAACAGGCATATAGACCATTGGAATAGAATTGAGATTCCAGAAGCAAAACCTCAATTTCTCAACCAACTCATCTTTGACAAAGCCTCCACCTCCCACCACTGGGGAGAGGAGAACGTATTCTGTAAATGGTGCTAGGAAAACTGGCCGATCACATGCAGAAGATTCAAACAGGACCCATATCTATCCCCATACACAAAAATTAACACTAAATGGATAAGAGACCTAAATGTAAAATCTCAAACCATAAGAACTTTAGAAAATGTAGGACACACCCTTACATTGAAGTTGGAACTGGCATCCAATTCCTGAGCAAAACCCAAAATGCACAGGCCATAAGAGATAAGATAAACAAGTGGGACCTCATTAAACTGACAAGCTTCTGCAAAGTCAAAGAAACCATCAAGATAGCAGGGAGACAGCCCACAGACTGGGAATAAGTATTTGCCAACTCCATGTCTGACAAGGGCCTAACATCAAGGATCTACAAGGAACTCAAACATGCTGAAAAGAAAAAAACAAATAACCCCATTACAAAGTGGGCAAAAGATGTGAACAGACACTTCTCAAAAGAAGACATACAATTGGCCAACAGATACATGAAGAAATGTTCGACCACACTAGTCATCAAGGAGATGCAAATTAAAACTACACTAAGATACCACCTAACTCCAGTCAGAATGGCCATCATCAATAACTCAAAAAATAACAGATGCTGGAGAGGATGTGGTGAAAAGGGAACAGTTCTGCACTGTCGGTGAGAGTGTAAACTAGTACAGCCTCTGTGAAAATCAGTGTGGCAACTCCTAAAAGCTCTAAAAATCGACCTTCCACATGATCCCACAATCCCCCTACTGGGAATATACCCTGAAGAACTCAAGTCACTCTATAAAAAAGATACCTGCACATGTATGTTTATCACAGCATTGTTCACAATAGAAAGATCATGGAACCAACCATGCTGCCTATCAAAAGAGAACTGGATTAAAAAATATGGTACATATACACAATGGAATATCATGCAGCCATAAAGAAGAACAAAATCATGAATTCACAACAACCTGGAGTTTATAATACTAAGTGATCTCTCACAGAAACAAAGATCTGAGTATCACATGTTCTCACTCATAAGTGGACCTTGAACAACTACTGTAATACTATAAGAAAAGGATTGACAGTGGCGGGAAACTATGGGGGGTGGGCAGTGAGGGGAAGGGAAGTGGGATTAACGGTAGTCAATATCTGTCTGGGGAAAGGGGAGCACACCTCATCAACAAGGGTACCTGCACAACGAATATGTGTATACCTAACCCTTAACTGTACCCCAAAATTTTAAAATAAAAAAAAATACATTAAAAAAAGAGTTTGAGAAGAATTTGTGCTAATTCTTCTTTAAATATTTGACAGAATTCATCATAAGTTCCTCTGGTCCTAGGGTTTTATTTGTTAGGAAGTTTTTGATCACTGGTTTCATCAATTTACTCTTTATTGTTCTGTTCAGGTTTCTGTTTCTTAGTGGTTCAGTCTTGGTAAGTTGTATGCTTCTGAAAATTTATGCAGAGAAATAGAGGCTTTAAAAATATACAAAAAGGATCTTCTAGACATAAAAATACAATATCTGAAATGAAAAATATACTTCATGAGAATAATAGCACATTAAACACTGCAGAATATAATATCTAGTAACTTAAAGAAGCAGCAGTCAAAACTATCAAACTTTAAGTACAAAGAAACCAATGAACCTAAAGCACATTTATAAAGATTTACATCAGACAATAACAGAATATACATTCTTTTTAAGTGCACATGATGTGTTTTCAATTAGATCATATCCTGAGACATAAAACAAATCTTTAATAAATTTAAGAAGTATGTAAATATACAAAATAGTATTTATGTTCACAATAAAAATTAATCAGAAATATCCTTGGGAAATATTCAAAATATTTGAAAATTAACCAGTATATTTTAGATACCCCAGGGGTAAAAAAATATTACAGAGAAATAAGAAAATAGCTTGAACTGGATAAAAATTAAATCATAACATATTAACATTTGTGGGATGCTGATAAAGTAGAACCCACAGGAACATGTGTAGCGTATGTTCTTATTTTTTAAAAGAATACAAATCAAGTTTCTGGCTTCCATCTTAAAAAAACTAGAAAGAGGAGAAAAAAACTGAGCCCAAAATAAAAGAAGAAAGGACATCATAAAAATTGGAGGAGATATCAATAAGACAGAAAGAAAGAAAGTCAATAATACCAACAACTGGCTCTTTGAGAAATAAATAAAATGGATAAGTCTCCAGTCAGAAAAAAAAAGAGAATGGAAAATAAAAGATAATTTTAAAAAGAAAAGGCCCAAATTGTCAGTAGCACAAAGGAAAGGAAGGTGGTCACCACTAATATGACATGGACACTAAAAGCATAAGGAAATATAATGAATACTTTTGTGCAAAGATATCTGACAACTTAGATGAAAAGAACAAATTCCCTAAAAACACATTCTACCACAGCTTGCTCTCAAAGAAATACATAATTTTAATAGACATATAAATATTCAAAAAAAATTGAAGTAGTAGTTGAAAATCTTCCTAATATTGTCGAGGTCTAGATAGTTTTGCTGATGAATTCTACCAAATATTTAGTTTTCCAGAAAATAGATGATGGAACACGTCTCAGATCATTCCATGAGAACAGACACAAACAGACATAAAATTATGTTGATATCAAAACTAGACAAACACATTATATAGGAAAAAATCTTTAGGCTAACTTACATCTTGAACATAAATTCAAAAATTATAACAAATTATTAGCAAATAGGATTGAACAGTATATTAAAGGATACTATGTGATGGTCCAGTGCAGTTTATCCCAGAAATACAAAGTTGGTTCAACATCCAAAAATCAATTGGTGAAATTCATCACATTAACAAACTAAAAGTAAAAGACCACATAATCATCTCAGTAGATGCAGCAATCTCTCACCTAGGTATTTAATCAAGAAAAATAAAAACATATATTTGCACAAGGTCTTTGCAGATGAATATTCATAGCAGTTTTATTCCAGATAGGCAAAAATCTGAAAACAACTCAAATGTCCATCAATATGATTGTGGTATTAGTTACTGTATATACTTATGAAAATTCATGAAGTTTTATGTTTGAAATTGAAAAATTTTACTGTAAGTAAACTTATCTATATATCAATATCTCAATAAAATGGATTTTTTAAAGACTATGAGATTTTCACAAATCAGCTCTCAACAACACTTCCCTTTCCATAATTCTTTTAAAATAAATGCTGAATTTTAATAAAATTTTCACATAAAAGTAATACGTGCTAATTTTTTTTAAAAAAGAAAGTGCAGAACTGTACAAACAAGAAAATAATCCTATCATACAGACATTAAAGTTTTTTTATAGTTCTGTTTCCAGAGCTTTTCTTATATAGTTATGAGAGAATGTAAAAGAAAATTACAGCCAAAAGACACATGAAGAAATGTTCAACCTCACTAATCATCAGGGAGACGCAAATCAAAACCACACTGAGATACCACCTAACCCCAGTCAGAATGGCAATCATCAACAACTCAAAAAATAACAGCTGCTGGAGAGGGTGTGGCAAAAAGGGAACACTTCTACACTGTTGGTGGAAGTGTAAACTAGTGCAACCTCTGTGGAAAGCAGTGTGGCGATTCCTAAAAGCCCTAAACATCAACCTCCCATATGACCCTGCAATCCCCCTACTGGGAATATACCCTGAAGAACTCAAATCACTCTATCAAAAAGATACCTGCACACGTATGTTTATCGCAGCATTGTTCACAATAGCAAGAACCTGGAAGCAAC